>NW_003859597.1:0-1049 GCF_000181295.1 Otolemur garnettii | reverse complement strand
AAAATCTTTAGAATTGGAGAGAAACCAGCATTTATAAACATGTTCCATGAATAATAGAAGCTATGAATCCTCAAAACGATGACTGGCTCATACAGTGCTAATGAAAATAACTCAAAATAGTAGTTTTTTGACTACTGGGTTATATTTATGTCTTTATTTTCTACTCTCAGCTTTAGACGCTTAAAAAGACATTCCAAAGAATGTCATGCTCAATTGCTATTTTCTGCCAGAGACACTGGAACAGTTTTGAAATCTCAGAAATATTTCACGTACAATTTTTTCAAAAATTTAGTAAACATCAACTTGATAAATTAAAATTAAAAATACTGTATGTGCATAAAATTATGATTGAAAAATAAATCCTGAACATGTATTTTTGCCTAAATAGAAAATAAATGTGAGCATGACCTTCTTTTAAGAACTCAATTACAACTCATTGTGATGACTCAAGTGGGAAAGGAAACCAGGGGAGTTAAACCATGTAAGGACGGAGTAGCCTGGAATGTTCCAATTTTTACTAAAAGTCAAGCTTAAGGAAATGGATTCAAAATGTATCATGGAAAATTGTGGATAAGTTATTGATAATTGTGTAATCATGTAATGAAATGTGGTCTTTTAGAATACTAGTCTCATATATCTAGGTTAGTTAAATGATGATGCTGAAAATATTTATATTTAACTTAATATTTAATATTTTTAACATTTTTAAACTTGTATTAGATTTTTCAGGATTCCTATCAAAGCTTCTGAAAGGCAAGAGATTTTAGCACATGCATTCTCTATGGGGCAGGGGAGCTTGTCCCTAAGGAGGTGAAAATTGGTGCTTTGGATGGAGGGAGGGAAGAGTGACAAAAACTAACCCCTTTTTTATGTAAATCACAGACATACATACAGTACCATAAAGAGAAATATAGCACGTCTGGGGTATTCGAATTTATCAGAAAAGATTGTTAGGGTGAAAAAAGTCTAAAAGATCCTTTAAAGGAGTAATAATGAAAAAAAAGGCTGAGAAAAATTGAATTAGACACATCTGGGTTCTAATCTCTATT
>NW_003859596.1:0-1049 GCF_000181295.1 Otolemur garnettii | reverse complement strand
TGCCCCTAAATAGTTCACTATGTTTCCTAAGAACAAGGACATTCTCCTACATAAACACTACTGTTTTCTTTTTCTTTTCTTTTTTTTTTTTTTTTTTGAAACAGAACCTCAAGCTATCCCCCTGGGTAGAGTGCTATGGCTTCACTGCTCACAGCAACCTCAAACTCCTGGGCTCAAGCGAGTCTCCTGCCTCCGCCTCCCAAGTAGCGGGGACCACAGGTGCCCGCCACAACGCCTGGCCATTTTTTGGTTGCAGCCATCATTGTTGTTTGGCGGGCCCGGGCTGGGGATTCGAACCCGCCACCTTAGTGTATGTGGCTGGCGCCCTAGCCGCTTGAGCCACAGGCACCAAGCCAATTAAAACCATTTTTAAAGTAATCTCTTCTTTTTCTCACCAAGGGCATAAGATTTTATCATTGGCTTCCTTTCAGTTTAAGGAGTATAGCAATTCTTATGTCTTAAAGAACAAATTTAAGATATGTATCTTCTCAAAGTGTGATGTTTTCATTCATTTTATATAGTTTACATAGTTTATTTCACATCTTATATTAGTTATCTATATTACCCTCAAACTTAGCAGTTTAAAACAATAGGTATTGATTATGTCAGATAGTTTCTGAAATAATAAGTGTCTGGGAAGGGCATAGCTGGATGGTGCTGGCTCAGGGTCTGTTAGGGTCTCTCCGGAGGTCGCTGGGAAGATGTTGCTCAGGACTGTGGTTATCTTAGCTTGACTAGGCAGAGACTCATTTCCAAGGTGCCTCGCCTACCATGGCTCTTGACTGGAGGCCTCAGTTCCTTGCTGTATGGATCTTCCCATAGGACTGCTCATGATACAGTAGCTGGCCTCCCCCAGAGCAGGGGTTCCAAGAGAGGGAGACAGAGGCAGAGCCACACCGTATTTCAAGATAGTTCTTCTGTCATATTTATTTTATTTATTTATTTATTTATTTATTTTTTGAGACAGAGCCTCAAGCTGTCCCCCTGGGCAGAGTGCCATGGCATTACAGCTCACAGCAACCTCCAATTCCTGGGCTCAAACGAGTCTC
>NW_003859595.1:0-1049 GCF_000181295.1 Otolemur garnettii | reverse complement strand
TCGAAATGCGACTGTTGCTTAAGATACACAAGTCTGGTAAGAGCCATTGCCTCAAAACAGAATACATCTCAGACAAGTCTGTAGTTGAAGAAAAACACCAGTCATATGGGATCATGATCTCATTTTAACTTAGTGACCTCTTTAAAGACCCTATATCCAAAATACAATCATATGCTGAGGTACCAGAGGTTAAGATTTCAACGCACATATTTTAAGGGTATAAAATTCTGGCCATAACAATTACCCAATAGAAAAAGGAGCAAAAGACTCAAAAGGAAATCCAAAACATGCTGAATCTCATTAGTATTTATAGAAAAAGAAGTGAAAAACCACAATGACATACCTTTTCACATCCACCATATTGGTGAGAACTTTCAAGTCTTACAATCCTATTGAATATTGGTGAAGATACAGATCAGGTGATTGAGGAATGCATATTCTCAGCTGATGGGCTGAGCATTTGTATAATGATCTTGAAAAAAAATTTGGTTCATCTAACAATGTTAATGTTTCTGGATGACGCCCTATGACCCAGAGATGTCAACCTTAGAAATACTAACTACAGAAAGTCTTGTAAATTTATATCACGAAGCATATAAAAATTGTTTATAACAGGACCGTTTATAGTAGCAAACTAGTGGAAACTTAAATAGCATTATCAGTAGCATTATGGATACACAATGGTACGATCCTATAATGAAATATTATGTGGCCATTGAAAGGAATCTATTATAGCTAAAATAAAAAATACAGATAATCTCAAGAACATAAAAATCAGTAAAAAAGGCAATTCCACACAAAAAAACTGCTGGAATGGTTTGATTTATAAAAATTTCAAAAACATTCAAAACCTAGAAGTATCATGTCTTAAGGACACGAACATATGTGATAAAAAAATCATAAAGAAAAACAGATAAATGTAAACATAAAATTCAGGATAATGGCACTGAATGCACCAGGGGGGAACGGCACACAACACAGAAGTAGTCACTGAATTCATTCTCTACCTTGCAAAACTGTATCAAATGTTATGTTACCATTTTGTTATA
>NW_003859594.1:0-1049 GCF_000181295.1 Otolemur garnettii | reverse complement strand
ATTCATGGAAAAATGGATAAATGGATTACCATGGAGTGGGGCTAGTGGCTTTATAAGAAGAAAGGAGACCTGAGCTAGCATGCTCAGCCCTCTCACTGTGTGACAGCCACCTCAGGGCTCTGCAGAGAATCCCCACCATCAGGAAGACTTTCATAAGATGCATCACCTCAGTGTTGGACTTTCCAGCCTCCAGAATTGCAAGAAATAAATTTCATTCCTTCTGAATTACCACATTTCAGGTATTATCATATAACAGAATAAGACAACTCTTAACACTTCAATTCTAGTCACTGGAGTATACAAAGGTTTTGCCCATGAAACCAATTCTTCAATTTTCTGTGTCTTATAATTGAACTCAGTTGTAACATCGTCTACTGGGAGATAGCATCATAACCCACAGGTTAAGGGCTCAATCTCTACAGGACTGTCCCTAACTTCTGATTCCACTTGCCAGTTTTAATTGTCACCTATACTTCTGACCAACCAGCTAGAAATCAGAAGTTCCCACAACTCCCTCCTTGGGTTCAATTATTTACTAGGATGGGTAACAATTTACTTACCAGATTACTGGCTTATTATAAAAGGCTATATAACTCAGGAGCAACCAGATGGAGGAGACACATAGAGCAAGGTATGAAGGAAGGGATTAGGGGCTTCCCTGACCTCTCTGGGTCTGTCATCCTTTCAGCCACTCCACATGTTCACTAACCTGGGAGATCTTCATACTCTGTGCTTTTGAATTGTTGTGTTTATAGAAAGGCTTCACTATGTAAGCATGATTGATTAATTCTTGGGCCATTGGTTACTGAGTCATTCTTCAGCCCAGTTCCCCCTCCTGAGGTGTGGGGCTGAGAGTTTAGACTTCCAAGCACATGATTGGATTCCATGGCATCCTGACTCCATCCTGAGGCTATCCAGGAGCCCCCAGCCACCAGCCATCTCATTAGCAGAAAAGACACATTTCTTTAGCAATTCCAAGGGATTTAGGAGCTGTGAGTCAGAGAAGAGGGACAGAGACAAAATATGTATTTATGTCACAGAATATGTGT
>NW_003859593.1:0-1049 GCF_000181295.1 Otolemur garnettii | reverse complement strand
GAGACTCGTTTGAGCCCAGGAATTGGAGGTTGCTGTGAGCTGTAATGCCATGGCACTCTGCCCAGGGGGACAGCTTGAGGCTCTGTCTCAAAAAATAAATAAATAAATAAATAAATAAAATAAATATGACAGAAGAACTATCTTGAAATACGGTGTGGCTCTGCCTCTGTCTCCCTCTCTTGGAACCCCTGCTCTGGGGGAGGCCAGCTACTGTATCATGAGCAGTCCTATGGGAAGATCCATACAGCAAGGAACTGAGGCCTCCAGTCAAGAGCCATGGTAGGCGAGGCACCTTGGAAATGAGTCTCTGCCTAGTCAAGCTAAGATAACCACAGTCCTGAGCAACATCTTCCCAGCGACCTCCGGAGAGACCCTAACAGACCCTGAGCCAGCACCATCCAGCTATGCCCTTCCCAGACACTTATTATTTCAGAAACTATCTGACATAATCAATACCTATTGTTTTAAACTGCTAAGTTTGAGGGTAATATAGATAACTAATATAAGATGTGAAATAAACTATGTAAACTATATAAAATGAATGAAAACATCACACTTTGAGAAGATACATATCTTAAATTTGTTCTTTAAGACATAAGAATTGCTATACTCCTTAAACTGAAAGGAAGCCAATGATAAAATCTTATGCCCTTGGTGAGAAAAAGAAGAGATTACTTTAAAAATGGTTTTAATTGGCTTGGTGCCTGTGGCTCAAGCGGCTAGGGCGCCAGCCACATACACTAAGGTGGCGGGTTCGAATCCCCAGCCCGGGCCCGCCAAACAACAATGATGGCTGCAACCAAAAAATGGCCAGGCGTTGTGGCGGGCACCTGTGGTCCCCGCTACTTGGGAGGCGGAGGCAGGAGACTCGCTTGAGCCCAGGAGTTTGAGGTTGCTGTGAGCAGTGAAGCCATAGCACTCTACCCAGGGGGATAGCTTGAGGTTCTGTTTCAAAAAAAAAAAAAAAAAAGAAAAGAAAAAGAAAACAGTAGTGTTTATGTAGGAGAATGTCCTTGTTCTTAGGAAACATAGTGAACTATTTAGGGGCA
>NW_003859592.1:0-1049 GCF_000181295.1 Otolemur garnettii | reverse complement strand
CCAACACTTAGAGGTACTGGATGAGTGGCTGATTTGGGAACTGGGATCCTTTTCCACTGACACAGGTTGATAAAAAGTATTTTTTCTTTTGGTTTCTAGAAAGCAAAGAATTTTGCATATCTCAAAACCTAGTATAAAAAAATTTAAATATCCTAAAAGCAACCATCACAGAGTTGGAAGAGGGAGAATCTTAGGCTCTAAGTAAGTCATTTCACATATTAAAAGTGTTTGATAAATTATACTTGTTACTTGATTTCCCCAAGGTTGGTGACTTTTCATCAAGAATGCAGTTGCTGTTCCCAGAGGAAGTGGAAGTAGGGGGAACTGATCTAAGCAATTTTTCCAGGTTAATTTTACCATATTTCACCACTTCTTTATCTCCCTAATCAAGTAACTTTTTTTGGAGACACAGTCTCACTCTGTTGCCCTGGGTAGAGTCCCCTGGCATCATCACAGCTCACCGCAACCTCAAGCTCATGGGCAGCCTCCTGAGTAGTTGGGACTACAAGCCCCTGTCAGGACACCCAGATTGTCTTTTTCTATTTTTAGTAGAGATGGGGTCTTGCTCTTGTTCACACTGGTCTCCAACTCCTGAGCTTAGGCAGTCCACCCACCTCAGCCTCCCAGAGTACTAGGATTGTCCGGCCACCTAAGTTCTTTATTTGAAAAAGCTCTAACTACATGAGTCTCTACTAAATCAGTACATTACTTCTTCCTCTCATTCTAGCAGAACAAATGGCTCATTATGAGCTCTACAAAATATACCAAGTTTAAATTTCCCATTTTTACTTATTAACATAATATTTCACACTATGTTTCATTTTCTATTTAGAAAGGCAAGTTCCCTTAAGCATTACTTAAGCAATAGCTAAGTGTAAGTAAAGTATTCTCTAGTCATTCCAGGATCATTTCTTTCCAGGATTTCCCATCTCTGGCACCAACTGTACATACTAGGATCTTGGTCTGTAGACAGAGGTGTGGTTCTGGGGCAGCACAGAACTGTTCCCCTTCTTTCAGTTGCTGTTGAATGAACTTCTTGTAGCCCTCAG
>NW_003859591.1:0-1049 GCF_000181295.1 Otolemur garnettii | reverse complement strand
AGTCCCTTCTTTTCTGGAAAAACTAGAATATTTTCTTATTCCAGTAATAAATCTTTATAACTGTACTCACCCATTGTCTTGGCTGCCAGGAAGCTCAAAGCAGAGTTGAAACAATCATAACAACTCAACGCTGAGTTAACCTCATGTTTACCTTATCTTTTTTTCCTTGGTCTGAATTTTTTTTTAATAAAATATTTTAAACTGCTTTTTTAAAAAGGGGGTCACATTTTTAAAATAGTCACTGAAGGCATCTATAGTTGATTTTGCTAAAAAGGCTATCATGCTGTTTTCTCTTTTTTGGGGTGTGGGGGACAGAGTCTCACACTGTTACCCTGGGAAGCGTGCATGGCATCATCATAGTTCACAGCAACTCAATCTCTTGGGCTCAGGAAGTACCCCTACCTCTGCTTCTTGAGTAGCTGGGACTACAGGTGCCACCACAATACCTGGCTAATTTTTCTGTTTTTATTTTTTTGAGACAGAGTCTCACTTTGTTACCCTCAGTAGAGTGCTATGGCATTACAGCTCACAGCAACCTCCAACTCTTGGGCTTAAGCGATTATCTTCCCTCAGCCTTCCAAGTAGCTGAGACTACAGGCACCCGCCACAATGCCTGGCTATTTTTTGTTGCAGTTGTCATTATTGTTGGTCCAGGCTGAGTTTGAACCTGCCAGCCTTGGTGCATGTGGCTGCTGCCATAACCACTGTGCTACGGGCACTGAGCCAATTTTTCTGTTTTTAGTAGAAATGGGGTGTTGCTTTTGCTCAGGCCAATCTCGAACTCGTGAGCTCAAGCAGTCTACCTGCCTCAGTCTTTCACAGTTCTATGATTACAGGTGTGAGCTACCACACCCAGTCTATGCTGTTTTTTCTTTAACCAAACTTCATGCTACTTTCTACCAAAAAAAGGTAAATTTTTTCTTTTTGATATACACAGAAGACGACTAGACCACATTAAAATATTTGGTGCTTTGGCTCGGCGCCTGGGGCTCAAGTGGCTAAGGCGCCAGCCACGTACACCCAAGGTGGTGGGTTCAAATCCAGCCTGG
>NW_003859590.1:0-1050 GCF_000181295.1 Otolemur garnettii | reverse complement strand
TTTTTTTTTTTGAGACAGAGTCTCACTGTATCGCCCTGGGTAGAGTGCCGTGGTATCACAGCTCACAGCAACCTCAAACTCTCAGGCTTAAACGATTTTCTTGCCTCAGCCTCCTGAGTAACTGGGACTACAGGCGCCTGCCACAACGCCCAGCTATTTTTTCGGTTACAGTTGTCACTATTGTTTAATAGGCCCGGGCCAAGCTTGAAGAATCCACCAGCTTCAGTGTATGTGGCCAGCGTCCTATTCACTGAGGTATGTATGGGCACCAAACCTTTTCTGTTTTGTTTTGAGACAGAGTCTCATTTTGTCACCCCTGGTACAATGTCATGGCCTCATAGCTCACAGCAACCTCAAACTCTTGGGCTCAAGCAATTCTCTTCCCTCATCCTCCTGAGTAGCTGGGACTATAGGTGCCTATCACAATGCTTGGCTATTTTTAGAGGTGGGGTCTTGCTCTTGCTCAGGCTGATCCTTTTTTTTTTTTTTTTTTGAGACAGAGTCTCAAGCTAGCCCCCTGGGTAGAGTGCCGTGGCATCATAGTTCACAGCAACTTCCAACTTCTGGGCTCAAGCAAGTCTCCTGCCTCCGCCTCCCAAGTAGCTGGGACCACAGGCGCCCGCCACAACGCCCGGCTATTTTTTGGTTGTAGCCGTCGTTGTCTGGGGGGTGCTGGCTGGGGATTCGAATCTGCCACCTTAGGTGTACGTGGCTGGCGCCTTAGCCGGTTGAGCTACAGGCACCGAGCCCTTTGTACTTCTTATAATGTTCTAGTCAACAAATTATGCCACCTGTAAGGAATAGTTGAAAAATAACCCCATTTGTCCAAGATGCCAGCTTACCGAGACGAGCCCTTGTCCTGGGGCCCTGCATCTGACTCCGAAGTTCAGGCCTCAGATGAAACTTCTTTGCTTCATCAACTAGATCCCTGCATTGTAAACTACAGCGGATGAAAGGCTGAAATACATCAGATAGCAGAGTGAACCACAAAGGCTGTAATAGTGAAAGAGTACAGATGGCACATAAGAATTAACTTTTCTTTTTTTTTTT
>NW_003859589.1:0-1050 GCF_000181295.1 Otolemur garnettii | reverse complement strand
AAAAAAAAATCCATTAAAATCTCTCTCCAAGTGTTTTATATATGTGTGAAAATAATTGGTGTTAATTGAGAAAATAGCCTTTACTATTCTGAGCAATGTCTTTCAACCCAATGAAAGAGGTATGATTATTTCTCCCTTTCGATAGATGAGAACATGAAGAAGGCAGATAGTGTGGTAGGTCAAGGCATGGGCTCCAGCAGACTATCTAGATTGAAATTCCAGCCCTACAGCTGGGATGATTTACTTAATAACTCTTCTGTGCCTTGGTTTTCCTATTTGTAAAATAGGGATATTAACAGCACCCACCTCAAACAAAACGAGATGATCTGTGTGAAGTGATTAAAGCAGTGTGGCACATGGCAAACACTGAATAAGTGTAGGCTGTTACTAAAGCTCAGAGACGTTAAGTCATTGGATCAATTCGAACCCAAGTTTGTCATGGAGCCCAGGCTGCTAACCATTTTTCAAAACTGGAACTAAAGTGCTCACTTTTCCCCTTTGCTGGCCTTCTCCCTGCAATCAGGTGTGTCTCTCCCCCTAATACCTACTTCTTGCTCACTCCCCAAGTCCCCAGGTCCTATTGATGTCCTTATGTCAGGGTCTCATATATCCTGATGTTGTCAGATTGATTTGTGAATATCAGGACCCATTCTATGTGCCAGACCCTGGATATGTGTATTTTTCAGTGGAAGTGAATTTAAATGGACTCTGTAAGTCCAAGGGCCTTTCTGAGACTTTGGAGAGTTCTGAGAATAAGAGCATCCTCATTGAGACCCAAATCAGGGCTAGAGACTGTGGCAGGTGAGTTCTGATTGCCGTGATTATCATAATAATGAAGATGAATTGCCACCATGTATTGACTGCTGTCCATATGCCAGGTTCTGGACCAAACACTTGAACAAAACATTACTTGCTCTAGATCTCCCAGGACCCTCTGAGCTGGGTACAATTGCTCTTACTTAACTGATGAGGAAAGTAAGCCTGGTACAAAACCACAGGGCTGTGAGGATGAAACATATATTGGTTTTATGTTGTTGGTTTTTGCAGTTT
>NW_003859588.1:0-1050 GCF_000181295.1 Otolemur garnettii | reverse complement strand
TTTTTTTACTCTGCCATGCCATCTCCATACATTTTGAACCCTGCCTTGTTCTAGTACCTCCACTTTTGCCTTGGCTTAGATGCCCTTTTCTCACTAGGGTAATTGCCTAATCTAGTTCCCCTTTCTTGTATTCTTCACTCTAATCTATCATAATAGCTATAATAATCTTTTCTTTAAAAAGCAAACATGGGGTAGGTGACTGTGGCTCAATAAATTGGGCTCTGGCTCCATATACAGAGGGTGGTGGTTTGAACCCAGCCCAAGCCTGCCAAACAGTAATGTCAGCTGCAACCAAAAAATTGCTGGATGTTGTGGCGGGTGCCTGTAGTCCCAGCTACTTGGGAGGATGAGACAAGAGAATCACCTAAGCTCAAAGAACTGGAGGTTGCTGTGAGCTGTGAAGTCGCAGTACTCTTCTCAGGGCAACAAAGTGAGACTCTGGCTCTAAAAAAAGTAAAATAAGAAGATAAAAAGCAAACATGACCATGTTACTTCCCTTTTAAAAGGCTTCTTTTTCCCCTATAGACAGGATGAAGTCCATGTATCTTAGTAAAACATACAAGCCTCCCTTCCTGATTCTCCAATACATGCATTTTGACCATATTAAGTCAATTAGTTTCCTGAATGTACTTAACCTATAACTTAGCATATGTGTTCCCTCTATGTGGACTGTCCATCTTTCTTACTACCCCATATCATCCTTTCTGACTCCTTATTTCCTCTGTGCAGCTTCCTCTAATATGCCCAGATTGAGTTATAACTTTATTCTAAGTGGTTCATGATGGTGCGGTATCTGCATATAACCGTATTTTAATATTTATCATATGATGGCGGTGCCCGTAGCTCAGTGGGTAGGGTGCCAGCCACATACACCGAGGCTGGTGGGTTTGAATCTGGCCCGGGCCAGCTAAAGCAACAGTGACAACTGCAACAGAAAAATAGCCAGGCATTGTGGCAGGCACCGGTAGTCCCAGCTACTTGGGAGGCTGAGGCAAGAGAATTGCTTAAGCCCAAGAGTTGGAGGTTGCTGTGAACTGTGATGCCATGGCA
>NW_003859587.1:0-1050 GCF_000181295.1 Otolemur garnettii | reverse complement strand
CCCACCAGCCTGCTCCTGTGACTTCATCAACAATGCACCACACTCCCCTGTGCCCAATGGGGAGTTAAAGGGCCACAGGACTAAAGGACAAGACTGAGGAGGAACCCAGTGTCCTCCCGACGTGGGTAGATGTCTCCTCAAAGGAGCCTGAGGTGAGTCACATTTACAGCCCATCTCCCCCTCAGGCCCCAGGCCCCTCGACCTGCGGAGACACCTGCACACCCAGGCAGCCCTGGGCACTGTGGGCTCTACCCTCCACCTGCAGATCATGGTCCTCCCTCCCCAGCCCGGAGCCAGCAACTCCTACCTGGACAGCCCAAGAGGAAGCCCAGGGGACCCCCAGGCCCAGCATTAAAACATGTGGCTGCCACTGGGTCTGCATCTGACCTGACCCTGGAGCCCTCCAGGCTCAAGGAGGTCTGGCCTCCCCTGACCTTCTTGAGAAGCCCAGGCTTGAGACCTGTACTTGGGCCATCCTTGCTCCTGCCTCATCCACTTTCCCCTAAAAACACAGCTCCACCCCAGGGCTGCTGCTTGGAGGCGGCTGCCTGGCCTTCCTGCCTCTGTTTCTAGCTGGGTTCTGCCCTGGCCTCTGCCCTCCAAACCAGGGATCTTCTCCCCGTCTAATAGGGGGTTTCTTGAGACCTCTCAGTGTGACAACATCTGTCTACCCTCTGTAGCCTGGGACTCCACTGCCACATCTGCCATCTCCCACATGACCCCTCCTGGAGGAGGGAATCCACAACTGGATTTCCCATTTCATTTAATATGCTTTATAACCTCATAATGGAGGACTCCTATGAAGATTATCCAGCTCATATTATGAACATCATTATTGGACATTAACATTTAAAGCTGGAATTGTGAGAAATTAGCATGTCACATGCACAGCCTCTTCTTGGCCAATGCCCCAATCACCCACAAGGCCGCCATTCCTGCCCACACAGAACCAGAACTGAGGCTCCATGAGAGATGCACAGGTGAGAGCAGGAGCAATGACAAACCTGCAGTGTCCCTGCTGTAGCTGCCACCTGGACCTGGGGGGAGGGC
>NW_003859586.1:0-1050 GCF_000181295.1 Otolemur garnettii | reverse complement strand
ACTTATGGTACACCATCAAGATGAATAAAGTATGTATTACTGGAATAGAAGGAGAATAAAAAGGGAAAGTGACAAAAAACATATTCAAAGAAGTAACGTCAGAAAGATTTCCAAGTCTAGAGGACAAATAGAAATCCAGGTCCAGGAAACTCAATGGACACTTCATAGGAGTGTCCTCTGTTGTGTTCTGCAAGGCCCCAGCCTATGTGGAGAGCATGGCATTCAGGTGGCTAATAGAAACCCAGTGGCCCAGGGCACTGTCTGCTCACTGCCCAGCACTCAAGGACTAAATTCAGGCTCCCTGGCAATGGCCATGTGCCAGCTGGGCTTCTATGCCCTTCCAGGCTATTCTGTATATACCACCACCAAGTCTGTGTTCTTTAACCAATTTTTGTAGCTATGTATATAAAAACAGTTTTGACTTTTAACCTTTACATTAGAGAGAATTGATTTCACACCACCATTGCAGAATAATCATTCTGAGTTTAACTATTTGCTTATCAGTGAGTTTTATATTTCCACATATTTTCATTTGCTGCTTAACTTTTTCTTCAGCTTGAAGGACTCATTTTAGCATTTCCCGTAAAGCAGGTATAGTAGTAATGCATTCCCTCTGCTTTGGTCTGAGAAAAGTTTTTATCTTTCTTTTATAAAGGATGGTAGTTCTGGGTATAATACTCTTGTCTGGTAGCTTTTTTTCTTTCAGCATTTTGAATATGACATCTGACCATTTCTTGGCCTGCTGAGATTCTGTTGAAAAATTTGTAGAAAGTCTTATAGAGTTCTTTTGTATGTAACAAGTCACTTTTCTCTTTCAGCTTTCGATATTCTCTGTTTTTAACTTTTGGCAATTTTATTATTATATGTCTTGTTGTGGATCTCTTGGGATTCATCCAGCCCCAGGCCATGGGCAAGTTGGGAGCCCAACTGGCCCACTCACCTGCTTGGGTGGATGCAGTGAAGATGGCAATGGACACCTTAGAACACTGATTTAAAACCAGTGTGCCAGGAGAGGATATTAGGTATGCCATGATTTTTTTTTTTTTTTTT
>NW_003859585.1:0-1050 GCF_000181295.1 Otolemur garnettii | reverse complement strand
CTTGAGCCCAGGAGTTGGAGGTTGCTGTGAGCTGTAATGCCACGGCACTCTACCCAGGGGGACAGCTTGAGGATCTGTCTCAAAAAAAAAAAAAAATCTTAAGTACTTTTTGCTAAATGATAGAAGTCAAACCCAAAAAGATATATGTTGTATAATTTCATTTACATGACATTCTAGAAAAAGCAAAAGTATACGAAGAAAATTGTACCAGTAGTTGCTAGTGTTGGATGGAAGGGTTGGATATAAAAGGGCAGGATGACAGAATGTTGGAGTGATGAAACTGCTCTAAAAAGAATAGCAATAATAAACACATAACTCTAATTAAGCATTTGCAAAATCCACAGAGCTGTACACCACAAAATATATTTTACTGTATACAAATTTTTTTAAAAAACCAACCAGGATAGGGCTGCGCCCCTGGCTCAAGGTGTAGGGTGCTGGCCCCATATACCAGGGGTGGTGGATTCAAGCCCAGCCCTGGCCAAAACTGCAAAAAACGAACAAACGAAAAAAAAACAACCAACCAGGATATGAAGAGAAAAATAAGAAAATAGACATATGGAAAATTTATCTAACTATATTACAAATGAGTCATGTAATCAAACTAATAGGGACAATGCTTTGATGGGATACAGGAAGATTAAACAAAGAATTGTATACAAATGCTGTATGTATTCTAGTTGCTTAATTTTTTTCTGACAGGAGTATGAATTGGTAATCAGTTAAAAACTACTATTTCATTTGTATACTAGGGCTAAAGAAATAGGTAAGCACATTACAGATCATGAGAGCTAAGTTCCTCACTGATGGAGAAGAAACTTACCAAGAATGGGGAAAGACTCTGGTATTGGATCACAGTCAAAGTATTAGTATGGATCTTTTAAAAATATATATGCATAAGAATAAATTTATTATTTAAAAATAAATTTTATTTATTAATAATTTCATTTAAAAATGGATTTATCTTTAAATATATAGAATTATCTGTTTTCATGTAAGTAAAATGTAAAAAGAAAATATATGTGGATGTGTGGTTTTTTTTTTTTTTTT
>NW_003859584.1:0-1050 GCF_000181295.1 Otolemur garnettii | reverse complement strand
GAAAATTGGGAAGGAAGAGTCCTGAATTCCAGGCCCTGTTTTATCACTTGCTCAGCTTCAGTTTTTTTGTCTGTAAAAGGTAAAATAATACCCTACTAATTTCCCATTGTTGCTATAAGGGTTACTGTAGGCAATGGAAATGGAAGCACTTTGCATATTAAAGAGCTAGACAGGCTGGGCACCCATGGCACAGTGGCTATAGCACCAGCCACATACACTGAGGATGGCAGGTTCAAACTCAGACCAGGCCAGCTAAAACAACAACGACAACTGCAACAAAAAATAGCTGGGCGTTGTGGCAGGCGCCTGTACTCCGAGCTACTTGGGAGGCTGAGGCAAGAGAATTGCTTAAGCCCAAGAGTTTGAGGTTGCTGGCTGTGATGCCATAGCACTCTACTGATGGCAACATAGTGAGACTCTATTAAAAAAAAAAAAGAGCTAGATAAATCAAAGCATCCTTTGATTTGATTATACCCCCAAAGACATGAGGGCTATTGGTTCTGGACACAAAGAAAAGTCCTCTTACAAGATAAACAGAGCATTCTGGAAGCACTGGTTTCTGCGGGAAATGCTGTGATGATCTCTTATACTTGGGTGGTACCACATAAAGAACTTCCCAAAGCATTTTGGAAGATTCAGTGTCAGAATGCTTCCAAAATGCTTTGGAAATGCACTGGAAGCATTCAGTGTCAGAATGTCAGAAGTAGACATTGTCAACATTAGCCCATTAAACTGTTTTATTATGTGGGAGAAGCTGAGGTTTAAAGAGATTAAGTAACTTTCTCAAAGTCACACAGCTAGTTAGTAGCTCAGGACTGGGGGTCTCCTAATCCCTGTTGGCAGTCTTTGTTTATGCTATGCTCCTAATCCAGTTATCTCATTAGATCTTCATGATCCTTTGTATACAGCCACACCTATAACTACTTGTTTAATAGCTGACTTCACTGCATGGGTGTAAGTCCTGTGTGAGCAGGACCAAGTCTATATCCTGAGCCTAGCACAGGGTTGCACACATAATAAATTCTGAATGAAAATGAGGGAGGATTAGGA
>NW_003859583.1:0-1050 GCF_000181295.1 Otolemur garnettii | reverse complement strand
AAAAAAAAAAAAAAAACCACACATCCACATATATTTTCTTTTTACATTTTACTTACATGAAAACAGATAATTCTATATATTTAAAGATAAATCCATTTTTAAATGAAATTATTAATAAATAAAATTTATTTTTAAATAATAAATTTATTCTTATGCATATATATTTTTAAAAGATCCATACTAATACTTTGACTGTGATCCAATACCAGAGTCTTTCCCCATTCTTGGTAAGTTTCTTCTCCATCAGTGAGGAACTTAGCTCTCATGATCTGTAATGTGCTTACCTATTTCTTTAGCCCTAGTATACAAATGAAATAGTAGTTTTTAACTGATTACCAATTCATACTCCTGTCAGAAAAAAATTAAGCAACTAGAATACATACAGCATTTGTATACAATTCTTTGTTTAATCTTCCTGTATCCCATCAAAGCATTGTCCCTATTAGTTTGATTACATGACTCATTTGTAATATAGTTAGATAAATTTTCCATATGTCTATTTTCTTATTTTTCTCTTCATATCCTGGTTGGTTGTTTTTTTTTCGTTTGTTCGTTTTTTGCAGTTTTGGCCAGGGCTGGGCTTGAATCCACCACCCCTGGTATATGGGGCCAGCACCCTACACCTTGAGCCAGGGGCGCAGCCCTATCCTGGTTGGTTTTTTAAAAAAATTTGTATACAGTAAAATATATTTTGTGGTGTACAGCTCTGTGGATTTTGCAAATGCTTAATTAGAGTTATGTGTTTATTATTGCTATTCTTTTTAGAGCAGTTTCATCACTCCAACATTCTGTCATCCTGCCCTTTTATATCCAACCCTTCCATCCAACACTAGCAACTACTGGTACAATTTTCTTCGTATACTTTTGCTTTTTCTAGAATGTCATGTAAATGAAATTATACAACATATATCTTTTTGGGTTTGACTTCTATCATTTAGCAAAAAGTACTTAAGATTTTTTTTTTTTTTTGAGACAGATCCTCAAGCTGTCCCCCTGGGTAGAGTGCCGTGGCATTACAGCTCACAGCAACCTCCAACTCCTGGGCTCAAG
>NW_003859582.1:0-1051 GCF_000181295.1 Otolemur garnettii | reverse complement strand
AAGTTACCTCAAGTCTGCCAATTAGCAGTTGCTCAAATTGACTAAATCCCCCTGAGCCTTGGTTTGATCACTAAGACTATGGAAAATTTGGACTATCTACTCTGTCTGTTTCACAGGATTACTGATAGAGTCAAGTAAGAACACTAATGAAAATTCTTTATCAACAAGGCAGAGTAGCATAGTCAGAAAGAGAAGTATGGAGTCAAGTTTTCTGGTTTTGAAAAGCAACTCAACCGCTGTGATCAGAGCAAGTGATACAGCCACTGTAAAGTTGAGCTTTCTGTGTGTAAATGTGTTTGTCTCAAACAGTTATTGAGGATAATGATTGAAAAAGTTCATATCAACTACTAGGTGTGAAGCATAGTAAGTACTTCATGGGTAGGCATGTCAACATGAGGGTGGTTTGTGTGTAACAGCTGTTCTTTCCCTCTTCTTTTTTGGCAAATGGACCAAGCACAACATCTTTTCAATTGATGTGCTCCTCTTCTGCTGATGTTGGATGATGTATTTGTTAATCTACTTCATATATTTCCTTGCATTAAAGTGATTTAACATTAGACTCAAGTTTGGGTATTAATGTAAGGAAGAATATGTAGAGGTATATCGTGTTTGATCCAAGACTCTTTGGGAGCCTAGGTATGAAGATTTACCAAATGGATCAACCAAGCCTAATGCAGCTTTATCTCAGACTTGAAAGTCAAACTTCCAGCTAATAATGAGGTACCACTTTACTTTACTTTGATTATGTATCTATTACCCTCAAAAAGTATGCAAGAGGTCGGTTTTTTTAATGGAATTTGTATGTTCTCAAATTCTTTAGGCAAAATGACCACAAGTATGTCCTTTACAAAGAATACATTATTTGGGATTCTAGCTACTGCTGTACTCCTAAAGTATGTTTCTTTGTCCTGCAGGTCATTTTTTCTCCTCTTAAACTGATTATTTGGTATCTTTGGTATCTAGCTTCTTTCTGTTCCAAGATGGCACCTTACTGCTGCTGTCTCTCACGGCAGAAGAGCAAATCCTGCCTTGACATGGCAGGAAGTAGAAA
>NW_003859581.1:0-1051 GCF_000181295.1 Otolemur garnettii | reverse complement strand
GGCTCAAGTGATCCTCTTGCCTCAAACTCCCAAGTAGCTGGGCCTACAGGCATGAGCCACTGCAACCAGCTTTATTTCTATTTTTAACAATGGACTAAAGCTTTCAAAGACAGGAAAGGTTCGTTTTCCGTAGTCATCTTTTGGGTATAACTTTCTGATGTAAGAATTAATTATTTCCCAAAGGCACGATCTTTGCTTATCAATCTGAACTTCTAAACAGCAGGCTAAGTACATTTGAAAAGGCATAGTAGTCTTTGTCTTCTCCAAATTAATAATGCAGATGCCAAAGGCAATGACATCATTCAAGTCCATTTCCATTTTTATTGAAGTAAAACTGCTTTAGTCCAGGCTCCCTGGAGCACTGTAAGAAGCCTAGGGAGGATCTCTTGAGCTAAGGAGTTTGAGAACAGCTTGAGCAAGAGTGAGGCCCTATCTCTACTAAAAACAGAAAAACTAGCCAGGAATGGTGGCATGTGCCTGTAGTCCCAGCCACTTGGGAAGCTGAGGCAAGAGGATCGAGTTTGAGGTTGCTGTGAGCTATCACGACGACACAGCCAGCACCCTGCCCAGGGTGACAGAGTGAGACTTTGTCTCAAAAAAAACCCCCAAAGCCCCCCCAAAGTAAAACTCCTTTATGTGCTTTGCAGAGGCATTTTAAAAATTGGGCTTCTACTGAAAGAAAAGTTAGTGCATAGGTGGCACCTGTGGCTCAAGGAGTAGGGCGCCAGCCCCATATGCTGGAGGTGGTGGGTTCAAGCCCAACCCCAGCCAAAAACTGCAAAAGAAAAAAAAAAGTTAGTGCAAGAAAACTTATTTGGTACTCCTTGATAATTAAAAGAGATGTTTATGCCTCTTATTTATTTTTATGTTTTTTCAAATGTACTTACCATAAAAATATATACAATGAAATATAAGTGCATAATAGAACTGCTGAATAAATTATAAATTTGCTATGAGAGGTTCTTCTTTTTAATTAACTCATTAAATTAGGCCTACTGCCTGCCCAAATTATGCCACCATTTATATGCCATTTGCAGCTCTTGTCACATTT
>NW_003859580.1:0-1051 GCF_000181295.1 Otolemur garnettii | reverse complement strand
AACCTAATAAGGCAGGAAACTATAAGAATCCTAGAAGAAAATGTTTGAAAAACTCTTATAGATAAAGGCCGTGGCAAAAAAAAAAAAAAAAAAAATTATGATGAAGACCCCAAAAGCAATCACAACAACAACAAAAATAAATAAATGGGACTTGATCAGATTAAAAAACTTCTGCACAACCAAAGACATAATCAAAAGAGCAAATAAACAACTGCAGAAGGGAAGAAAAATATTTGCACACTATGGATCTGGTAAAGGACTGATAACCAGAATCTACAAAGACCACAAGCAAAGCAAATCAGCAGTAAACAACCAAATAACCCCATTAAAAAGAGGGAGAAAGACATGAACAGAAACCTTTCAAATGAAGATACACTAAGGGTGAACAAACTCATGAAAAAATCCTCAACATCTTTAATCATTAAGGAAATGCAAATCAAAACCACAATAATGTATCGCCTCATTCCAGTCAGTACCAAAGCATCAAATGCTGGCATAGATGCACAGAGAAAGAAACTCTGCACTCTTTGTGGGACTATGAAGTGGTAGAGCCTCCATGCAAAAATGTATGAAGATACCGCAAAGAACTCAAAGTAGACTTACCACTTGATCCAGCAATCCCCCCATTGGGTATATACCCAAAGGAAAACAGGTCATTTTATAAAAAGGATACCTGTACTGGAATGCTTATAACAACACAATTCAGCATCACAAAAACATGGAAGCAACCCAAGTTCCCACCAATATATGAATGGATTAATACAATGTGCTATATGCATTCTATGGAGTACAACTCAGCCATTAAAAAAAAAGAAATCTAGTATCTTTTGTGACAACTTAGGTGAAACTGATTCAATACCAAGTTGGAACTAATTGGTCAACACTCAAGTGCATATATGAAAATAAGTTTCAATGAAAATCAAGCTGGGGAGTGAGGGGAGGAGGGAGAGGTAAATTCACACCTGTTGTGTATAGTGCACATTATCTGTGTGAAGGGCACACTAATAACTTTGACTCAATTTGTACAAAAACCAAAGTATGTTGGCTGGGC
>NW_003859579.1:0-1051 GCF_000181295.1 Otolemur garnettii | reverse complement strand
ACATAGCATATTTATACCACATTTTGTTCATCAGACCAGTTACAAAGGCCCTTCCAAATTCAAAAAGAGAGGTTGTAGACTCCATATTCCCAGAGGACCACGGTGCAGACTGAAAGAGCATATGTGATTGGAAATATTCTAGCAGCTGCTTTGAAAATAAATTTGTCACCTTAGCCCAGTTTGCTCTGTGGTAACACAACACCTGAGATTGGGTAATTTGTAAAAAAAAAAAAAAATAGAGATTTAGTTCTTATAGTTATGAATGCCTGGAAGTCCAAGATTGATCTGGTGAAAACTTTGCTCCATTATTCTGAAGTGGACAAGAGGGGAGTTGACCTCACTTTATAACAAGTCCACTCTCATGATTACTAATGTATATGGAAAATAAAAGTCACTTAGCCCTGAGGGTCTGCTGTCCTCCCCTAATCACCTCTTATTAGGTCCATCTCTCAACACTGGGTGCAAGTATTTAAGTTTCCAACACATAAACATTGGAGGGTGGATTCAAACCATAACAAACACATTATCTTCCAACCACAAAATAGTCATATTCTTCTTATATGTCAAATATACTCACATTTCCCCCCAAATCCTCATAGTCTTAGCCTGTGACATGATGATGTTTAAAAATCTTGTTATCTAAGTCACGTCCAGGTATGGTAGAGTCATCTCATTATAATAATGTGGTATTGATTGTGGTATCTCCGTATAATAATTTGCAGTATAAATCCTTAAATGTTATTCTTGTTTAGCAAATATAGAATCTAAAGAGACAAATACATTTCTCCACACACTCTCAAAATATACATGTGGAATTTGCATAGGATATGTGCTGTAGATGTTTCCAGCATAAAGGAGAAATGTGGGAGAAATACGCAGTCACTGTAATTCTGAAAACCAGTCAATACCTATGCTGCAGTTTTTGATTACAGTATAGTGCTGCTGGGAATTATAGCTTGGGGAAAAGTATCTAAAGTTCTTGAATAAACCCTCTGGGTCTTTCTTTTATCATCTGAATTATTCTTTCTTTTATATAAATCATACAGATCGG
>NW_003859578.1:0-1051 GCF_000181295.1 Otolemur garnettii | reverse complement strand
CTCAGATGACTTTTCAAAATATTTCACTTTCTGCAGCCTTCTGCTACTGCTGGGGAACACTCTGCTGGACAAAGTGTTGTCCTCATGTAATCATCACTGTCACAATGCAGGAGAAACCTGTCTCTAGAAAACAACGCTTGAAATGTCCACATAGAGCCGAGATGAAGCGTTTCTTCATCAGAAAATGATCTTTCCAGTCCGAATACTCCTTCCAGGACAAAGAATTCAGTTTTCCAAAGTTCACTTCAAATTACTTCCGTTCACCAAACATGTAAACATGTCCCACACTATGGTAGGTCCTCCACATAATATAAAGACGAGAAAAGTGAGGAGGTAACTGCCAACCTCTTTCTGGGATCTTTAGACCTTACGTAAATGATGTACCATTTACTGTAGGTTAAATTGTGTTACGGAAAACAATAATACAAGACAATATACAATATACAAGACATTGAAACCGTCAAAATTTTGAGGCATTATCCTGGTATGTACATTTGTACAAATGTATCAGGGCTGCCCCAGACTGTCCTTCTACCTAGCCCTTACTCCAAGCAAAGGAAAGTTACTGGTTTTTTAGGGGTGCACTCCTTTACTTCTGAGGCAGCTTTTGCTGTGCTTGCCGGGAATTGCTAATTTTATTACCTTTCCTGAATCTAGTCTCACAAACATGTAAAGTTTGGGGCATATAGATGTAATTCTAAAGCCCGTGATTTTTTCACTACCCTAAAGTTTGAGATGAATCAGGAGAGATAAAAATTTGTACTAGGATCAATCAAAATTGTATTCGTTACAAGTAATCTTGGCAAGAGAAAGAACTGTATTAATTTGGAATGAATTCTTTGATATGTCCTCCCACACCCCACCTTTCTGATGGTTCCTCTGGTATATGGAGACGTGGCAAGGGTATAGTGGACAAGGAAAGAAATTTGTGTCGCTTCTTGCAGGGAGAGGAGAGAAGGGTAAGAAAAACATCTTTAAAACCTTCTTTAGATTCCCCAGCACACGTGAGTGGGACATTTATGAAAACAGTTGAAAAACTTGAGTTTCAAGC
>NW_003859577.1:0-1051 GCF_000181295.1 Otolemur garnettii | reverse complement strand
TTTTTTTTTTGGAGACAGAGTTTCACTGTGTCACTCTCGGTAGAGTGCTATGGCGTCACAGCTCACAGCAACCTCAAACTCTTGGGCTTAAACGATTCTTTTGCCTCAGCCTCCCAGGTAGCTGGGACTACAGGCGCCCACCACAACACCCGGCTATTTCTTTGTTGCAGTTGTCGTTGTTTAGCAGACCCAAGCCAGGTTGGAACCTGCCAGCCCCTGTGTATGTAGCTGGCGCCCTAATCACTGAGTTACAGGCTTTATTTCATTCTTTCTGTGCAAGTGTAAACACAAACTTTTTGTACAATTGGAATCCTATTCATAAACTCCTCTACCACCTACCTACCTCGTGTAACAATTGGGGGCGCACCATCTGTGACAGTAGGTATGGATTTACTTCCTATTTACACAGTCACGGGGTGTCTCATTGTACAGTAGTGTAGATGCCTACATTACTTCCAGCTGTTAGATATTTTTAATTAAACAGCAGTAAACATTCATGTATATGCATTTCTGCTTACCTATGTGATCATTTCTTCAGGATATATTTCTAGAAATGAAAATGTTGGGTCTAAGAGAATACACATTTAAATTTATTTAGTGTTGACCTATCTCCTGAAAGGGGATCTGGATTACGCTGCCATCAATAATGCAGGTCACTGATAGTTTCCCTACGTCTAGAGGATTTAGACAGGGATAGGGGAGCAGGACTCAGGAAAGCAAATGGTGTCATTAGATTCCAAAAGGGCTTGGAGCAGTGTGTTTCAATCTTTTTTATCTCATGGCACACTTGAACCTGTAGTTAAACTTGCATGGCACGCTTAAGTTATGTTGATCAAAAAAGAGTTTTTAAAAAAAGAATATACTTACTGTGCTTTGAACTTTATTTATTTTTATTTATTTATTTATTTTTTTGAGGCAGAGCCTCAAGCTGCCCCCCTAGGTAGAGTGCCATGACATCACAGCTCACAGCAACCTCCAACTCCTGGGCTCAAGCGAGTCTCCTGCCTCTGCCTCCCAAGTAGCTGGGACTATAGGCGCCCGCCACAACGCC
>NW_003859576.1:0-1051 GCF_000181295.1 Otolemur garnettii | reverse complement strand
AAACAACAATGACGGCTGCAACCAAAAAATAGCCGGGCTTTGTGGTGGGCGCCTGTGGTCCCAGCTACTTGGGAGGTAGAGGCAAGAGACTTGCTTGAGCCCAGGAGTTGGAGGTTGCTGTGAGCTGTGATGCCACATCACTCTACTTAGGGGGATAGCTTGAGGCTGTGTCTCAAAAAAAAAAAAATGATGTTGTAAGTCTCAGGATTGAGAGTCTTCGTTTTTAACAGACTCCTAGATGTGCTACTGCTGTGGGCCATGGACCACAATTTACTTACAAAAGTACTAGATTTCCTTTATAAAGTTTTTAAATCTTCTTTCTCTCCTACTCTTTCACCATTAAACTTGTTCTTTTTGAAGCTTCTTATTTTTAGACTTATTCCCTATTTTCTCAGTCTGAGAGCTCCTTTAGTTTTGCTGTTTTTCTCTTTTGAGAATGAACTTGATATAAGTAGTCATTGAAGTTACAGGCAAAGTACTATATAACAGAAAGAGGCTTGATTTGAAGAAAACTATATTAGCAGCTCTGTTGCCTTGGGCAGTTGACTTACTTACTTAACTTCTTAAGGCTCTGAGAACAAGTTGAGTGAGTACCCCTATCCAAAAATGTTTCCAATTTTGGATTTTGTTGAGTTTCGGAGTATTTGCATTACACTCCAATGGGCATTTTCTTTGAGCATCATAATCAGCTCTCAGAAAGTTTCAAATTTTGAATTTTGGATTTTTGGAATAGGGGATGCTCAACCCGCACGTTCCTAGTAAGGTTTTTAAAAAGAATAGAGATAATATATAAAATACTCAGCACAATGTCAAGCATAAAGTAGGTACAGCATTCAAAGATTGTGAGCTATTTTTATAATTCTTCTTGGCATCTTAACTTGATTTTGTAGAAAGAAAAAAAGGTGAGGGCAAGATTTGTCCCCAGCCCAGGAACTTCCTGGTGCTACACTTACATTTTCAACTGCTTATTAGACATAACTCAAATTATTCAAACTTTACCATAGTCAAAAAGACCTCCATTTTTCTTCCCATATCTGTTCTGCCTCCTTCA
>NW_003859575.1:0-1051 GCF_000181295.1 Otolemur garnettii | reverse complement strand
TAGAAAGGCCAAATGGAAGATGCAGAGAGGCCAGGGTGCCCTGATTGGTGGTGGAGGCCCTGAGTGCAGACAGTTGACAGACCAGTGACAGGAAAACTGGGACTATAAGCATCTGCCACAATGCCCAACTAATTTTTCTATTTTTTTTTTTTGAGACAGAGTCTCACTTTGTTGCCCTCGGTAGAGTGCTGTGGCATCATAGCTCACAGCAACCTCAAACTCTTGGGTTTAAGCTATTCTCTTGCCTCAGCCTCCCAAGTAGCTGGGACTACAGGCACCTGCCACAATGCCCAGGCTGGATTCGAACCCGCCACCCTCAGTGTATGTGGCTGGTGCCATACCACTGTGCTATGGGTGCCAAGCCTAATTTTTCTATTTTTAATAGAGATGAGGTCTTGCTCTTGCTCAGAGCTGGTCTCAAACTCCTGAGCTCAGGCAATCTGCCTGCCTTGGCCTCTGAGAGTACTAGGATTACAGGTTTGAGCCATTGTGCATGGCTGTTTTCTTTTAAAATTTAGAAGATCCGGCTGGGTGTGATGGGTCACAACTATAATCCTAGCACTCTGGGAGGCTGAAGTAGGAGGATTGTTTGAGCTCAGGAGTTCAAGACCAGCCTGAGCAAGAGCAAGAGCAAGACCTTATCTCTAAAAAATAGCCAGGCTTTGTGGCAGGCGCCTGTAGTCTTAGCTACTTGGGAGGCTGAGGCAAAGGGATTGCTTGAGCCCAAGAGTTTGAGGTTGCTGTGAGCTATGATACCACAGTACTGTACTGAGGGTGACAGAGTGAGACCCTGTCTCAAAAAAAAAAAATGTTCTAAAAAGAAAACATATAAATCCAAATTTTTTTTTTGAGACAGGAGCCTCAAGCTGTCCCCCTGGGTAGAGTGCTGTGGCATTACAGCTCACAGCAACCTCCAACTCCTGGGCTCAAGTGAGTCTCCTCCCCTTGGGTGTACATGGCTGGCGCCTTAGCCACTTGAGCCACAGGCGCCGAGCCCAAATTTCTTAAATGTAAAAAAGTCTCAATATTTGAAAGATTTAAATGAACACAG
>NW_003859574.1:0-1051 GCF_000181295.1 Otolemur garnettii | reverse complement strand
CTCAGATGACTTTTCAAAATATTTCACTTTCTGCAGCCTTCTGCTACTGCTGGGGAACACTCTGCTGGACAAAGTGTTGTCCTCATGTAATCATCACTGTCACAATGCAGGAGAAACCTGTCTCTAGAAAACAACGCTTGAAATGTCCACATAGAGCCGAGATGAAGCGTTTCTTCATCAGAAAATGATCTTTCCAGTCCGAATACTCCTTCCAGGACAAAGAATTCAGTTTTCCAAAGTTCACTTCAAATTACTTCCGTTCACCAAACATGTAAACATGTCCCACACTATGGTAGGTCCTCCACATAATATAAAGACGAGAAAAGTGAGGAGGTAACTGCCAACCTCTTTCTGGGATCTTTAGACCTTACGTAAATGATGTACCATTTACTGTAGGTTAAATTGTGTTACGGAAAACAATAATACAAGACAATATACAATATACAAGACATTGAAACCGTCAAAATTTTGAGGCATTATCCTGGTATGTACATTTGTACAAATGTATCAGGGCTGCCCCAGACTGTCCTTCTACCTAGCCCTTACTCCAAGCAAAGGAAAGTTACTGGTTTTTTAGGGGTGCACTCCTTTACTTCTGAGGCAGCTTTTGCTGTGCTTGCCGGGAATTGCTAATTTTATTACCTTTCCTGAATCTAGTCTCACAAACATGTAAAGTTTGGGGCATATAGATGTAATTCTAAAGCCCGTGATTTTTTCACTACCCTAAAGTTTGAGATGAATCAGGAGAGATAAAAATTTGTACTAGGATCAATCAAAATTGTATTCGTTACAAGTAATCTTGGCAAGAGAAAGAACTGTATTAATTTGGAATGAATTCTTTGATATGTCCTCCCACACCCCACCTTTCTGATGGTTCCTCTGGTATATGGAGACGTGGCAAGGGTATAGTGGACAAGGAAAGAAATTTGTGTCGCTTCTTGCAGGGAGAGGAGAGAAGGGTAAGAAAAACATCTTTAAAACCTTCTTTAGATTCCCCAGCACACGTGAGTGGGACATTTATGAAAACAGTTGAAAAACTTGAGTTTCAAGC
>NW_003859573.1:0-1051 GCF_000181295.1 Otolemur garnettii | reverse complement strand
CTGTGTTCATTTAAATCTTTCAAATATTGAGACTTTTTTACATTTAAGAAATTTGGGCTCGGCGCCTGTGGCTCAAGTGGCTAAGGCGCCAGCCATGTACACCCAAGGGGAGGAGACTCACTTGAGCCCAGGAGTTGGAGGTTGCTGTGAGCTGTAATGCCACAGCACTCTACCCAGGGGGACAGCTTGAGGCTCCTGTCTCAAAAAAAAAATTTGGATTTATATGTTTTCTTTTTAGAACATTTTTTTTTTTTGAGACAGGGTCTCACTCTGTCACCCTCAGTACAGTACTGTGGTATCATAGCTCACAGCAACCTCAAACTCTTGGGCTCAAGCAATCCCTTTGCCTCAGCCTCCCAAGTAGCTAAGACTACAGGCGCCTGCCACAAAGCCTGGCTATTTTTTAGAGATAAGGTCTTGCTCTTGCTCTTGCTCAGGCTGGTCTTGAACTCCTGAGCTCAAACAATCCTCCTACTTCAGCCTCCCAGAGTGCTAGGATTATAGTTGTGACCCATCACACCCAGCCGGATCTTCTAAATTTTAAAAGAAAACAGCCATGCACAATGGCTCAAACCTGTAATCCTAGTACTCTCAGAGGCCAAGGCAGGCAGATTGCCTGAGCTCAGGAGTTTGAGACCAGCTCTGAGCAAGAGCAAGACCTCATCTCTATTAAAAATAGAAAAATTAGGCTTGGCACCCATAGCACAGTGGTATGGCACCAGCCACATACACTGAGGGTGGCGGGTTCGAATCCAGCCTGGGCATTGTGGCAGGTGCCTGTAGTCCCAGCTACTTGGGAGGCTGAGGCAAGAGAATAGCTTAAACCCAAGAGTTTGAGGTTGCTGTGAGCTATGATGCCACAGCACTCTACCGAGGGCAACAAAGTGAGACTCTGTCTCAAAAAAAAAAAATAGAAAAATTAGTTGGGCATTGTGGCAGATGCTTATAGTCCCAGTTTTCCTGTCACTGGTCTGTCAACTGTCTGCACTCAGGGCCTCCACCACCAATCAGGGCACCCTGGCCTCTCTGCATCTTCCATTTGGCCTTTCTA
>NW_003859572.1:0-1051 GCF_000181295.1 Otolemur garnettii | reverse complement strand
GAAAAGAAAAGAAAAAGAAACTTCCTGGTGACACAAGGTACTCGAGGTCCAGTCTTCAGCCCTGATACTCCTTTAGCCTACCCATTGCCCACAGGTTGTCTCTCCAGAGATATGCCAGAGTCCTAACCCCTGCTACCTGTCATGTGACCTTATTTGGAAGCAGAATTCTCTAGATGAAATCAATTTAAGATGAGGTCACTATGGTGGGCTCTAATCCAATAGGCTGGTGTCCTTATAAGAAGGGGAAACAACTGGGGAGGCCAAGGTGGGCAGATTACCTGAGCTCACGATTTCAAGAGCATCCTGAACTAGAGCAAGACCCTGCCTCTAAAAATAGCCGGGTGTTGGGGGGGGGGGCTGTAGTCTTAGCTACTTGGGAGGTTGAGGCAAGAGAATCACTTGAGCCTGAGAGTTTGAAGTTGCTGTGAGCTGTGATGCCACTGTACTCTATTGAGGGCGACAAAGTGAGACTCTGTCTCCAAAAAAAGCACAGAAAAATGGTTATATATATATATTATATATATATGTATGTATTTTTCTGAACAGAATCTCGCTTTGTTATCCTTGGCTCAAACTCTTGGGCTCCAGTGATCGTCTTGCCTCAGCTTCCCAAGTAGCTGAGACTACAAGTGCTCAACACAATGCCTAGCCATTTTTTTTTAAAGAGATGATGTCTTGGCTCGGTGCCTATAGCTCAGTGGCTAGTGTGCTGGCCACATATACCGGGGCTGGCAGGTTCAAATCCGGACAGGGCCTACCAAACAACAAAACAACAACTACAACAAAAAAATAGCTAGGTATTGTGGTGGGCACCTGTAGTCCCAGCTACTTGGGAGGCTGAGGCAAGAGAATCACTTGAGCCCATAAGTTTGAGGTTGCTGTGAAATGTGACACCATGGCATGCTACCCTGGGCAATAGCTTGAGACTCTGTCTCAAAAATAAAAAAAAAGGCTCGGCGCTTATAGCTCAACCGGCTAAGGCGCCAGCCACGTACACCTAAGGTGGCGGGTTCGAATCCCCAGCCCGGACCCGCCAAACAATAATGATGGC
>NW_003859571.1:0-1052 GCF_000181295.1 Otolemur garnettii | reverse complement strand
TGATGTATTCTAACCAGAGGAAGACAGATCAAAAAAAGTAGTCAAACAAATAAGCAAAATTATTTCATAGGAAGTGAAGTGATGAAAATACAATAGAATAATTGGGGAGAGGGACAGTAATTTATATTGTGAGGGTAGGAAGGTTGCACAGTAAAGATGCCATTTGAGCTGACACCTGAGTTATCCGCAAGGGTCCACACCTTAGGAACCTGGGGTCAGAGCCTTACAGCCATAGGAGACACCAAGCACTAAGGTGCTAAGAGGGAATAAGCACGGCATTTTTGAAAAGCAGCAGTGAGGACACATAGTGTAGGGGTTTTACAGGCTGAGTGAGGAGACTGGCTTTTATTTTAAGGGCAATATACAGTCATCAGAGATTATAATAAATGGGTGAGTGACAGGATCAAATGTCAATTTTAAAAAGATTATTCTGTTTAAAAGGGGAAGAGTGGAAGTGAGAATGCCAGTAATTCAGACATGAAGTGATGACCTGGAGTGGGATGACAATAGTGAAGTTGGAAAGAACCTATCGACCTGGAGTGCGTTAGGAGGTAGGATTGCCAGGCTTTATCAATGGATTGATGACATGGGGAAAGAAGGAAGCAGGGCAAAGCTAGTTTTCCTCGGGGCATGGTGTCACTGCCAAACACACAGAAAATACACCCAGTCCTGAGGGTCAGTGTGATTTGTGGCTGTTTCAATAGCATCTGGCATTTGCAGAGAGATCGGCAAACTGCAGCATTGGGCAGTGCTCTCAAATGTGGCATGCTGACAGATGGGAGGACAAGTGAGAATTCCCAACACTTTTATATCATGAATTTGAGCAATAGCTAAAGAATAGACATTAGCCAAGGGAACACATACTGAAGAATGTCTGTAGACCTCTGCGTCTCATATTTGGTAAGAACCAAGAGGTAGAAGGGATAGGAAGGCAGGTTTAGTCTTTTCCCTTATTGTTCTGGAATGATTGGGCTGACTCTTGGAGTGATCTCCACATCACAGGAAGTATTCAGATGAGAACCAGATCAGAGGTCACCAACTGGAGGTCTGTG
>NW_003859570.1:0-1052 GCF_000181295.1 Otolemur garnettii | reverse complement strand
GCTAATACGTTTGAGTTCTCTGTGGATTCTGGTTATTAAACCTTTGTCAGAGACATAAGCAGTAAATATATTCTCCCCTTCTGAGGGTTGTCTACCCACTTTATTTACTGTATTCTTGGCTTTGTAGAAACTTTTAAGTTTGATCCAGTCCCCAAAGTACATTTCTGGCATTGCTTCAATTGCCTGAGGGGTCTTCCTCATACAATTTTTGCCCAAGTTGATTTCCTAAAGTGTTTTCCCTACTTTATTCTAGTATTTTCACAGTTTCATGTCTTAAGTTTAAATCTTTAATCCAGTGAGAGTCTATCTTAGTTAATGGTGAAAGGTGTGGGACTACTTTCAGTCTTCTACAGGTGGCCATCCAGTTAGCCCAGCACCATTTGTTAAACAGGGAATATTTTCCCCACTCAATATTTTTAATTGGCTTGTCAAAGATCAGATAATGGTAAGTAGGTGGATTCATCTCTTGGCTCTCTCTCTTCTGTTCCATACATCTACCTCTCTGTTTTTGTGCCAGTATCATGCTGTTTTGATCACTATAGATTTATAGTATAGTGTGAGGTCTGGTAACATAATTCCTCCTACTTTGTTTTGTTCCCGAGTAATGTCTTTGCTATTCGAGGTTTTTTCTGATTCCATATAAAATGAAGTATTATTTTTCTAGATATTTAAAGTATGACAGTGGAGCTTTAATTGGGATTGCATTAAAATTATATATTGCTTTCAGTAGTATTGACATTTTGCCAATGTTAATTCTTCCCAGCCTTGATCATGGTATGCTTTTCCATTGTTAACATTGTCAGCTATTTCTTTTCTTAGAGTTTCATAGTTCTCTTTATAGAGATCTTTCATGTCCTTTGTTAGGTAAAATCCCAAATAGTTCATCTTCTTTGGCACTACTGTGAACGGAATAGAGTCCTTGAGTGTTTTTTCAGTTTGGCTGCTGTTGGTTTATATGAAGGCTACTGATTTATGAGTGTTGATTTTGTAACCTGAGATGCTGCTGTATTCCTTGATCACTTCTAAGTGTTTACTAGCAGAATCCCTGATAT
>NW_003859569.1:0-1052 GCF_000181295.1 Otolemur garnettii | reverse complement strand
ACTCGCTTGAGCCCAGGAGTTGGAGGTTGCTGTGAGTGTGATGCCATGGCACTCTACCCAGGGGGATAGCTTGAGGCTCCATCTCAAAAAAAAAAGCTAAAAGAAAAGTCAAACAATATAGAAAAATTTAAAACTCTTCATCGCCACTCTCTATTGTCCAGAAATAACTTTCCAGATTATTTTCTATGTATTTTCACACTTTTTTTTTTCTTTTGAGAAAGAGAGTCTCTCTCTGCTACCCTGGATATAGTGCTATGGTATTATAGCACACAGCAACCTCACACTTTTGGACTCAAGCAATCCTCCTGTCTCAGCCTCCTGCGGAGCTGGGACTGCAGGTATGTGCCACTATGTCTGGCTAGTTCTTCTATTTTCAGTAGAGACAGGGGTCTTGCTTTGCTTAGGCTGGTCTTAAAACTCCTGAGCTCAGGCTCGGCGCCTGTGGCTCAAGCAACTAAGGCGCCAGCCACCTACACCTAAGGTGGCGGGTTCGAATCCCCAGCCCGGGCCTGCCAAACAACAATGATGGCTGCAACCAAAAAATGGCCAGGCGTTGTGGCGGGCGCTTGTAGTCCCAGCTACTTGGGAGGCTGAGACAGGAGACTTGCTTGAGCCCAGGAGTTGGAGGTTGCTGTGAGCGAGATGCCACGGCACTCTACCCAGGGGGATAGCTTGAGGCTCCATCTCAAAAAAAAAAGAAAAAGAAAAAGAAAATACTATTATCAAGGGCATTGCATGGCACAGCTGGCCGTAGTACAGTGTGTAAACCCACCGACTGCGGAGTCAGGCTTTCTGGGTCTGAATTCTGACTCAGCTAATTATCAGCTGTTTGACCTCAGGTGGTTGCTTTGCCTCTCTGTGCCTCAGTTTCCTCATTGCTAGATGGAAATAAAAATAGTGTCAGAGAGTTGTTGTGAGCATTAAATACTGTATCAGATATAAGGGGCTTAGGATGGGGCCAGGCACATAGAAGCGTGAGAAGAACTTGTTAAAGTATAAGATTTGGCATAATCTGTTTTTTGAAATTATCTTTTATTTTTGTTTATAAATAT
>NW_003859568.1:0-1052 GCF_000181295.1 Otolemur garnettii | reverse complement strand
TCATTGTAAGGATTCAAAGAGGTTAACACAGGCAAGGCCCTTTGCACTGCCCATGGCACGTGCAGTAAGCATTCAGTGAATGGTAACTCTTACTATTTTTACTATTACATGGATTACCATACTTAAAATTTGTCCTTGGAACTTATATTGTAAATATTAAAACAAAACCAAGTGAAAAAATGACTGCATTTGAATACAAGGCTATTCTTCTTTGTGTGATTGAACAACAAGACGTAAAAGTGGGTAAGCTGAATTGACCATTTGGGAGCTCATAGGCCTATTGTAACTAGCTTCAATCCAGAGCTCTACAACCCCTGCAGGGGCTGATTACATTTGTGTGCCTTGAGGATGAAGTTTTTCACCTTATATGTCTTAACACATGTGGACTTGCTTGCGCTTCCTTTGGGAAGAAATCAGGGAGAAGAATCACATTTTGTCCAGTTGCTCTTTTCTTATTTCCGTCACTGGCAGTATGCCTCATTCCCCTAGAAATGGAAGCAGTCTCAAGGGAGAAAGATTGGGAATGGACCACTTTAACTCTCCTGCATGGTGTCTGGTGAATGCATGCCTTTGTGATCCTCTGCAGCTTCTGGTACCTCCTTGGGTTTAGCACGATGAATGGAGACTGGAGAGGCTTTAGTTATCCTTTGGGACTTCTTGTGTTTGTGACAGTACCTTTGTAGAGTGTCTACATTCTAGATTTTTCTGTTTGCCTGTTTTGCTATTTGACTTCCTCTTTTATCCTCTATTTTTAGAAACGGAAGTTAGCTTTAGAGCAGTGTTTGCTAACTTTTTTTTATCTCACGACACACTTGAACCTATAGTTAAACTTACATGGCACACTTAACTTGTGTTGATCAAAGAAAAGAGTAAGAGAAAGAATATACTTACTGTGCTTTGTACTTCTTCTGAAAATAATTTTATTTATTTACTTATTTATTTAATTGAGATAGAGTCTCATTATGTCACCCTCAGTAGAGTGCTGTGGTGTCACAGCTCACAGCAACCTCAAACTCTTGGGCTTAAGCGATTTTTTTGCCTCAGCCTCCCAA
>NW_003859567.1:0-1052 GCF_000181295.1 Otolemur garnettii | reverse complement strand
CTATTAGTTTGAGATAGTTAGTATCCTTTACTCTTCCTGGAAGACTCCAGAAAAGTCAGGAAAGACAAGGCCCAGAGGCTGAGCACAGACCAACATGCTCTAGTCCTTTCAAAGTGATGAAAAACACAGGACAGTGAATAATAAAGAAGCATGTCTCAGTCACTGGAGGACATTTTCCTCTCTCATATGAACAAAAATAATGACAATTTAATTTTCTGTAAAAACTAACAGAAAGTACTTATACTTGAATATAATCATCATATACAAAAAACAAAGAGAAATTTGAAAACTTAGATTAAAAGCATATTTTTTATTTTAAAAACAATATAAAAAATTCAAGTAGATTTGAATAACAGAAAGTCTATGTGGACTTACAAATTAAGTTTGATTTGAGGAAATAATCAATGTACCAACTCATCATGCAGCCAAATTTAAGCTAATGAATTGCAAACGTGCTTAATCACTCAGAGAGCAGGTGGATGCACACTCCAGGTCCCCATTCCCACGGACTGATTCAGAGGGGTTGAAAATAAGACTGGAAATTTTCATTTCAAAAAATTATCCCAGCTTAATCTACTTCAAGTTGTCTGAAGGAAGCCTGGTTTAGAGTCTAGTTTATAGATAATGGCAAAACTGCAAAGGTTTTGGAGTAGATGAATAATCTAATCAAATTTCTGCTTTAGAAAGATTATCCTACAGATTGAATGATCTAGATTGGATTAGGAAAAAGATCAATTAGGGAATTATTACAATACAGCTGGGAAATAATTAGGATTAAATCAAGGTAACAGTGGAGATAACAGATAAAAAGAGGATGAAGAAGAGAGACATTGAACAAGTATACTCATAGGCAATAAAAAAGATTAGTGGTTGAATATAAAATATATAGAAGAATTAAACATAGGTCAGAGGTTAACATCCTGGGAGATTGATGACACCATTCTTAAAATACGATAGTCCTCCCTTATACGGGGCGATAAGTTCTAAGCCCCCAGTGGATGCCTGACACCATGGATAGCCTGACACCATTTATATAAGATATATAAATCTTA
>NW_003859566.1:0-1052 GCF_000181295.1 Otolemur garnettii | reverse complement strand
TATCAGGGGAAGTATAACAAGATGATCTCTTCCACCTCTTGCTTTCTGTGGTCTCACTTATTCTTCACCCTGTGAAATGTGTAATGTGGGACTTCCTTTCCCTTGAAGTAAGTCTTCTTTGAAAGTTAACTAATCAGGACCAATTACAAAGGTCTATCCTGTTTAAGGGGATGTGATGAAACACACACCTTTGGGGCATTCCCTGAACTCAAGAGTTCTTCTAGCTAGGGACTTCTTTCTTCCTTGGGTTAATTTCTTTTTTTCTTTTTTTCTTTTCTTTTTTTAAGACAGGATCTCACTCTGATGCCTGGGCTAGAATGCAATGACATCATCACAGCTCACTGAAACCTCAAACTCCTTGGCTCATGAAATTCTGCCTCAGCTTCCTGATTAACTGTGACTATGTGCCTAGGTAAAATTTTTTTTTAAAGAATGACACATACCAAATTTTTTTTTTTTTTTGACGGAGCCTCAAGCTATCCCCCTGGGTAGAGTGCCATGGCATCACAGCTCACAGCAACCTCCAACTCCTGGGCTCAAGCAAACCTCTTGCAAGCTATCCCCCTGGGTAGAGTGCCATGGCATCAAGCTCACAACAACCACCAACTCCTGGGCTCAAGCAAACCTCTTGCATCAGTTTTTCTATTTTTAGTAGAGATGGGGATCACTTTTTTGCTCAGGCCAGTCTAGAACTCATAAGCTCAAGTAGTCCATCCACCTCAGCCTCCCAGAGTGCTAGGATTACTGGCGTGAGCCACTGTACCCAGCCAAGCAGCTACATTAATCTTTGACAGCCCTCCTCCGGACTTCCTATAAAGTGAGAAAAGTAAATGCCTATATCATAAAGACATCATTGCTCACCAAACCCCTATTGGAATAAGCCACTGTTAGTTCTCTGGTATTTGCAGTTAAATGCAATCTCAACAGAAGGGTGGAATAAAAGTCCTGGACTACATGTTGAGAAACCCCATTACAGTCCTAGCTCTGCCAGGAACAAGCTGTGTGGCCTTGAGCAAGTCATTTCCTATACTCAGGCCTCAAGTTTGTTTTCT
>NW_003859565.1:0-1052 GCF_000181295.1 Otolemur garnettii | reverse complement strand
GGTCCCAGCTACTTGGGAGGCAGAGGCAAGAGACTCACTTGAGCCCAGGAGTTGGAGGTTGCTGTGAGCTGTGATGCCATGGCACTCTACCCAGGAGGACAGCTTGAGGCTCTGTCTCAAAAAATAAAAAAAAAGAAAGAAAGAAACAAGTTACATTGCCAGACAGTGCTATTTTTCGAATTAAAGAGAAAAGATGACCGTTCGTTCCTTCTGTTTATTTTAATGACATTGTTTTACCAGAGGAACTGGTTTATTGTAGTAGTCTCAGTGTTTATGAAAGTGTGATTTTAGTACTTTTATAGCTGTTTATTAATATTCCATTCCTGCAGTAATTTTAAAAATTGATCTTACATATTTTGTACAAATTTTTTCATTTTATTTTTTATATATATATAAGGAAATATTTTTTGGCTTTAAACTGCTACTTACAGTCTGTTTACCAAAGATGGTAGATACTACTTGATTAAAACTAAGAAGTTTTACATGTAGGAACTTTTAAACATTAGATCATTAATCTGAAAAAGCAAATGAGCATTAATTATCAAGTAGATGTTACAGACCATGTTACAGAATTTTTCACTTCTGCCTTACTCCCTCTAGTGGATGTTCAGGATAAATTTATTTACCACCTCTCCTACTTTTGAGGGGGTCAAATGTGCTGCTTTTTATTTCTTCAGAATTTAAATACCTAGTGAACTTATTAGTGTCTTTCATTCTTTTGAAAGTCCTTTCATCTTTTTGACTCTGTAAATAATAAACAAGGGTGTCAAGGTTTTTCCTTTTGCTATTATTCTGGGTTCCTAGGATATCTGAATCCCTTAGCCACCCTACCTTTGCTCTTATAAGACCTCAAGAGATAGAGATGATGATAAGATGAGGACGGTCCAAGAATCCTGAGGTCACAAATTATGGTTGGCATCAGAGCAGAAGTGACTGTTCCTTTTCTATTATGTAAGCAGTTTTTTCTTTAGGTCACACACACTAAACATTGAGCATTTAAGAGACAGAAAAAACTAAAAAACTATTTTTTCACTTCTGGGGATACTGAGTAT
>NW_003859564.1:0-1052 GCF_000181295.1 Otolemur garnettii | reverse complement strand
GGGGGGGCTAGGTAATTTGCTCAATGTAATAAAGCTAGTAAAGGATGAAGCCCAGATTTAAACCAGCCTCCTCCTTTCTCCAGGGTTCACACCTTTGAACATTTTCAGCACCAACCAGATGCTGTTTTAAGTTGTTACCTGTCTGTCTTCCTCCGTAAACTGGGGAGCCCTAGACAGAAGGGAAACCTGCTTGTTTATCTGTGTACCCTCACACCTAACAGGACCTGGCATGCAGCAGGTACTTAAAAGTTTGATAGACTGAATCAACATGAGAGAATATATAAAAGAAAAAGCATACTTCCCGTCCTTTTTTGCAGCCTAGTATAATTTCATTACACTGTGAGATTCCTACCGGACTTTCAATCATTTGACAGGGATTAGCCTGGGGACAAATACAGCCCCATCAAAGCTGACCTGTATCTCACTTATTGCATGTTGTGTATTCCGCTCCCCACCCCAGGGCCCCAAATAAAAGCTAATGTGATGAAGTGGCTCTGGAAAAGACTCATGGAAAAATAAAACTAAGGCAGAGGCTTAAGAAATATCATCAGGTCGGGCTTTTAATGATTAAAATAATTTTTAAAGGAGACACAGAAATTCAAGAGGGCTCTGCTGCTGAATGTGAAAAGAACAAGAAGAAAGAGTTGCTGAGTTACTGTCAAAGAGCTCAACTCTACCAAAACCACTTTACCCGGGGGCAGGGCACTGGCAAAGCCCCTCTTTGAGATTTGTAAGAGGGATCCAGTGAACTGATGAAGCTTTGCAGAAACCCGGCTTAAGCCTCACTCACTGGAGAACTAGGCAACTCCCTGCTAGCCTTGAGAAATTGGGGCAAAAGGCAAAAATGCCTGAGGAGCTTAGGACTTGGAGGACAGGATGAACACTGGGCTATTTGAGCCTCCAGGCACTTGCCCAGCTGTGCCTGACCCCTGAAGGCCCTGCCACCACCTTTCAGCAAACACACACCTACCCTGATTTCAAGATTGAGCACAAACAGCTTCTCTGTGAATTCAGGCATGCCAATGTCCTGATGGAGCACAGATGATCTTAAA
>NW_003859563.1:0-1052 GCF_000181295.1 Otolemur garnettii | reverse complement strand
ATACTCAGTATCCCCAGAAGTGAAAAAATAGTTTTTTAGTTTTTTCTGTCTCTTAAATGCTCAATGTTTAGTGTGTGTGACCTAAAGAAAAAACTGCTTACATAATAGAAAAGGAACAGTCACTTCTGCTCTGATGCCAACCATAATTTGTGACCTCAGGATTCTTGGACCGTCCTCATCTTATCATCATCTCTATCTCTTGAGGTCTTATAAGAGCAAAGGTAGGGTGGCTAAGGGATTCAGATATCCTAGGAACCCAGAATAATAGCAAAAGGAAAAACCTTGACACCCTTGTTTATTATTTACAGAGTCAAAAAGATGAAAGGACTTTCAAAAGAATGAAAGACACTAATAAGTTCACTAGGTATTTAAATTCTGAAGAAATAAAAAGCAGCACATTTGACCCCCTCAAAAGTAGGAGAGGTGGTAAATAAATTTATCCTGAACATCCACTAGAGGGAGTAAGGCAGAAGTGAAAAATTCTGTAACATGGTCTGTAACATCTACTTGATAATTAATGCTCATTTGCTTTTTCAGATTAATGATCTAATGTTTAAAAGTTCCTACATGTAAAACTTCTTAGTTTTAATCAAGTAGTATCTACCATCTTTGGTAAACAGACTGTAAGTAGCAGTTTAAAGCCAAAAAATATTTCCTTATATATATATAAAAAATAAAATGAAAAAATTTGTACAAAATATGTAAGATCAATTTTTAAAATTACTGCAGGAATGGAATATTAATAAACAGCTATAAAAGTACTAAAATCACACTTTCATAAACACTGAGACTACTACAATAAACCAGTTCCTCTGGTAAAACAATGTCATTAAAATAAACAGAAGGAACGAACGGTCATCTTTTCTCTTTAATTCGAAAAATAGCACTGTCTGGCAATGTAACTTGTTTCTTTCTTTCTTTTTTTTTATTTTTTGAGACAGAGCCTCAAGCTGTCCTCCTGGGTAGAGTGCCATGGCATCACAGCTCACAGCAACCTCCAACTCCTGGGCTCAAGTGAGTCTCTTGCCTCTGCCTCCCAAGTAGCTGGGACC
>NW_003859562.1:0-1052 GCF_000181295.1 Otolemur garnettii | reverse complement strand
AGAAAACAAACTTGAGGCCTGAGTATAGGAAATGACTTGCTCAAGGCCACACAGCTTGTTCCTGGCAGAGCTAGGACTGTAATGGGGTTTCTCAACATGTAGTCCAGGACTTTTATTCCACCCTTCTGTTGAGATTGCATTTAACTGCAAATACCAGAGAACTAACAGTGGCTTATTCCAATAGGGGTTTGGTGAGCAATGATGTCTTTATGATATAGGCATTTACTTTTCTCACTTTATAGGAAGTCCGGAGGAGGGCTGTCAAAGATTAATGTAGCTGCTTGGCTGGGTACAGTGGCTCACGCCAGTAATCCTAGCACTCTGGGAGGCTGAGGTGGATGGACTACTTGAGCTTATGAGTTCTAGACTGGCCTGAGCAAAAAAGTGATCCCCATCTCTACTAAAAATAGAAAAACTGATGCAAGAGGTTTGCTTGAGCCCAGGAGTTGGTGGTTGTTGTGAGCTTGATGCCATGGCACTCTACCCAGGGGGATAGCTTGCAAGAGGTTTGCTTGAGCCCAGGAGTTGGAGGTTGCTGTGAGCTGTGATGCCATGGCACTCTACCCAGGGGGATAGCTTGAGGCTCCGTCAAAAAAAAAAAAAAATTTGGTATGTGTCATTCTTTAAAAAAAAATTTTACCTAGGCACATAGTCACAGTTAATCAGGAAGCTGAGGCAGAATTTCATGAGCCAAGGAGTTTGAGGTTTCAGTGAGCTGTGATGATGTCATTGCATTCTAGCCCAGGCATCAGAGTGAGATCCTGTCTTAAAAAAAGAAAAGAAAAAAAGAAAAAAAGAAATTAACCCAAGGAAGAAAGAAGTCCCTAGCTAGAAGAACTCTTGAGTTCAGGGAATGCCCCAAAGGTGTGTGTTTCATCACATCCCCTTAAACAGGATAGACCTTTGTAATTGGTCCTGATTAGTTAACTTTCAAAGAAGACTTACTTCAAGGGAAAGGAAGTCCCACATTACACATTTCACAGGGTGAAGAATAAGTGAGACCACAGAAAGCAAGAGGTGGAAGAGATCATCTTGTTATACTTCCCCTGATA
>NW_003859561.1:0-1052 GCF_000181295.1 Otolemur garnettii | reverse complement strand
CAGCCATCATTGTTGTTTGGCAGGCCCGGGCTGGGGATTCGAACCCGCCACCTTAGGTGTATGTGGCTGGTGCCTTAGCCGCTTGAGCCACAGGCACCGAGCCTCTTTTCACTTTTTGATAGTGTTCTTTGATACACAAAAATTTTCAGTTTTGTAAAGTCCAATGTATATATTTTTTCTTTTGTTATTTGTACTGTTGGTGCCATATCTATGAAACTATTGCCAAATCCAAGGCCATGAAAATTTACCCTTATGTTTTCTTCTGAGTTCTCTAGTTCCAATTCTTCTATTTAGGGCTTTGATATATTTTGAGTTAATTTTTAAAATATGATATGAGGTAAAGATCTTTTGCATGTGGATACCCTGTTCTCTCAGTACTTTGTGTTGAGGAGACTGTTTTTTCCTCATTGGATGGTTTTGTAACCCTTGTTCAAAATCAGTCAACCATAGATGCATGGGTTTATTTCTAGATTTTCATTTCTGTTTACTTGATCTATAGGTCTATCCTATGCCAGTACCATACTGTTTTGATTACTATAACTTTGTGATAAATTTTGATATTAGAAAGTGTGAATCTTCCAGCTTAGTTTTTATTTTCAAGATTGCTTTGACTGTTAGGCATTCCTTGCAATTTTACAGTAATTTTAAGATCAGCCTTTTCATTTCTTAGAAAAAAACCTTTGCATTTTAATAGGGATTGCATTAAATCTACAAATTCATTTGGTGAGTATTGTCATCTTAATAATATTAAGTCTTCCGGCTTGGCGCCTGTGGCTCAAGTGGCTAAGGCGCCAGCCACATACACCTAAGGTAGCAGGTTCGAATCCAACCCGGGCCCACCAAAACAACAATGAAGGCTGCAACCAAAAAATAGCCGGGCGTTGTGGCGGGCGCCTGTAGTCCCAGCTACTTGGGAGGCGGAGGCAGGAGACTCGCTTGAGCCCAGGTGTTGGAGGTTGCTGTGAGTGTGATGCCACAGCACTCTACCCAAGGGGATAGCTTGAGGCTCTATCACAAAAAAAAAAAAATTAAGTCTTCCAATCTTTGAAAGT
>NW_003859560.1:0-1052 GCF_000181295.1 Otolemur garnettii | reverse complement strand
ATATTTATAAACAAAAATAAAAGATAATTTCAAAAAACAGATTATGCCAAATCTTATACTTTAACAAGTTCTTCTCACGCTTCTATGTGCCTGGCCCCATCCTAAGCCCCTTATATCTGATACAGTATTTAATGCTCACAACAACTCTCTGACACTATTTTTATTTCCATCTAGCAATGAGGAAACTGAGGCACAGAGAGGCAAAGCAACCACCTGAGGTCAAACAGCTGATAATTAGCTGAGTCAGAATTCAGACCCAGAAAGCCTGACTCCGCAGTCGGTGGGTTTACACACTGTACTACGGCCAGCTGTGCCATGCAATGCCCTTGATAATAGTATTTTCTTTTTCTTTTTCTTTTTTTTTTGAGATGGAGCCTCAAGCTATCCCCCTGGGTAGAGTGCCGTGGCATCTCGCTCACAGCAACCTCCAACTCCTGGGCTCAAGCAAGTCTCCTGTCTCAGCCTCCCAAGTAGCTGGGACTACAAGCGCCCGCCACAACGCCTGGCCATTTTTTGGTTGCAGCCATCATTGTTGTTTGGCAGGCCCGGGCTGGGGATTCGAACCCGCCACCTTAGGTGTAGGTGGCTGGCGCCTTAGTTGCTTGAGCCACAGGCGCCGAGCCTGAGCTCAGGAGTTTTAAGACCAGCCTAAGCAAAGCAAGACCCCTGTCTCTACTGAAAATAGAAGAACTAGCCAGACATAGTGGCACATACCTGCAGTCCCAGCTCCGCAGGAGGCTGAGACAGGAGGATTGCTTGAGTCCAAAAGTGTGAGGTTGCTGTGTGCTATAATACCATAGCACTATATCCAGGGTAGCAGAGAGAGACTCTCTTTCTCAAAAGAAAAAAAAAAGTGTGAAAATACATAGAAAATAATCTGGAAAGTTATTTCTGGACAATAGAGAGTGGCGATGAAGAGTTTTAAATTTTTCTATATTGTTTGACTTTTCTTTTAGCTTTTTTTTTTGAGATGGAGCCTCAAGCTATCCCCCTGGGTAGAGTGCCATGGCATCACACTCACAGCAACCTCCAACTCCTGGGCTCAAGCGAGT
>NW_003859559.1:0-1052 GCF_000181295.1 Otolemur garnettii | reverse complement strand
GAAGTAAAGATTGCAAAAATAACCTCTGTTTTTTCCTAACAAAAGACAATCTAGTGTTAAAATCACTGAATAGCTTAGACATTGATTTATTTTGCCTCTTGTTGTTGTTTGTAATAAAAGGGTGACACAATAAATGCCTTTTTTCTGTTTTAGCTTTTATGGGAATACTTTTGTGGATAGTGAAAGCTTAAGGCTTGCCCACATAATTGTTCAGAGAACCAGGTACTACTTGATTGAAAGCTCTTATTCAAAGATGGACTTCACATTGAAATATTGATATTATTAACAGTGATTTATAGATCTTAGTGATGTCTTTCGGGGAAAAATTTCAAAAAAGTTGTGAACATGAAATGAAGTCACACCCTGGAATATTACATGGCGGTTGAAAGGCATGAGTTATAGTGACATACAAGTGTATGGATAAGTATTGGCAATTTAATCTTAAATGAAAAATAATTCTGAAAGATTACATACACATGGCCAAGATGCAAAAATTAAAGACAACTAAAAGGAAGTCTTTTTATTCAGTAAAATATGTAAAAATGAAAGCAAGGGAATGATGAACATGGGTTTGGATTGGGGAGAAGGACAGTGGTTTGAGGCGCTAAACATACCGAGAGAAAAGAGAGAGTACATATATATTTGTAGATTTTGATATATTAACCTTTTTATTCATCATTTCTGGTTCTTCTCTTATTTGTTCCTGTACATTGAAATCAATCTCTCAAGTCATTCCTTTATTCCAGCCTGCTTTGCTCTTTTCTTTTTTTTTTTTTTTAGCTTTGCTCTTTTCTATATCCTTCATGCTGTCATTATCAAATATATTCTAGAATTCCAACAAGACAGTTAGATTCATATCATGTTATAAAATTACTTTTAATAACTAAGAGAAGTAAACAAATCTATGCATATATTGTACTTAATAACTGAATAATTACCTTTAACTTTGATGTTTGTGTGTGTATTTGAATTACTTTCTGCGTCATTTGTTTTCAGAAACTTCCTTTAGTATTTATTGTAATGCATGTTTGTTAAAGATACATTCTCTCATT
>NW_003859558.1:0-1052 GCF_000181295.1 Otolemur garnettii | reverse complement strand
GAAAGAAACTGGAACTCAGTAAAGTTAAGTGGCAAGCTGGGTTTGAGAAATTACCTCGACATTGAAGCCACATAACCGTTATACTTTTTTTTTTTTGAGACAGAGCCTCAAGCTATCACCCTGGGTAGAGTGCTGTGACGTCATAACTCACAGCAACCTCCAACTCCTGGGCTCAAGCGAGTCTCCTGCCTCCGCCTCCCAAGTAGCTGGGACTACAGGTGCCCACCACAAGGCCCAGCTAGTTTTTGGTTGCAGTTGTCATTGTTGTTTGGCAGGCCCAGGCTGGATTCGAACCCACCAGCTCGGGTGTATGTGGCTGGCACCTTAGCCACTTGAGTCACAGGTGCCGAGCCTACACTTTTGCTTTGCTAATATGAGGGGCTTGTTTATCTAGTTTCAGTTATTCTGGGTAAAGAAAAATCTTTGTGCAAACGTGAATATCAGTATAAATCATTGCCATTTTAATGTGAAATGACCCCTTGATTACAATCTGCAGAATGTTGACTGCTTTAATTCTTAACTTGGGAATCACTATAGAGAGCTTTTTTCCCATGGCCCTCTATCTGAAAAAAAGTACCCAGTATTATGTCTCCCATCAGCACTCTGTGTGCTGTGGCAAAGTTAGGAGCAGTTTACACATATTTTAGTGAGAATAATTTCTTCATGAAGACCTGAACTGAGCTGAGTTCATAGTAGGCAGAATGTTGCAATCTATGATAATTCTTATAAAATAACATTAAGTACTGTATTCTGAGATGTTCTTTCTTTTTGTCCAGAATCTGCTTCTTCTTTAAGTTTCTCCTTTTTCATTGCCATTTATATTGCCCTATGTCTAGCCTAATAAACTAAGGCATTTGTCTTGCTTCAAAGCAATCAGTGGCTATATATTATTAATGTAAAAGACTGCTTAACATTCCTAAGATTTCTATATTACAGTAGAATTTAAGACATGTTAAACACATTTTTTGTTACATGTTGCAATTTTTCCATTTGGTTTGGTTTGGTTGCATTGACATTGCCTAATTATTTTCATCTACTCTTCTGATGAGCAG
>NW_003859557.1:0-1052 GCF_000181295.1 Otolemur garnettii | reverse complement strand
GGGGGGGCTAGGTAATTTGCTCAATGTAATAAAGCTAGTAAAGGATGAAGCCCAGATTTAAACCAGCCTCCTCCTTTCTCCAGGGTTCACACCTTTGAACATTTTCAGCACCAACCAGATGCTGTTTTAAGTTGTTACCTGTCTGTCTTCCTCCGTAAACTGGGGAGCCCTAGACAGAAGGGAAACCTGCTTGTTTATCTGTGTACCCTCACACCTAACAGGACCTGGCATGCAGCAGGTACTTAAAAGTTTGATAGACTGAATCAACATGAGAGAATATATAAAAGAAAAAGCATACTTCCCGTCCTTTTTTGCAGCCTAGTATAATTTCATTACACTGTGAGATTCCTACCGGACTTTCAATCATTTGACAGGGATTAGCCTGGGGACAAATACAGCCCCATCAAAGCTGACCTGTATCTCACTTATTGCATGTTGTGTATTCCGCTCCCCACCCCAGGGCCCCAAATAAAAGCTAATGTGATGAAGTGGCTCTGGAAAAGACTCATGGAAAAATAAAACTAAGGCAGAGGCTTAAGAAATATCATCAGGTCGGGCTTTTAATGATTAAAATAATTTTTAAAGGAGACACAGAAATTCAAGAGGGCTCTGCTGCTGAATGTGAAAAGAACAAGAAGAAAGAGTTGCTGAGTTACTGTCAAAGAGCTCAACTCTACCAAAACCACTTTACCCGGGGGCAGGGCACTGGCAAAGCCCCTCTTTGAGATTTGTAAGAGGGATCCAGTGAACTGATGAAGCTTTGCAGAAACCCGGCTTAAGCCTCACTCACTGGAGAACTAGGCAACTCCCTGCTAGCCTTGAGAAATTGGGGCAAAAGGCAAAAATGCCTGAGGAGCTTAGGACTTGGAGGACAGGATGAACACTGGGCTATTTGAGCCTCCAGGCACTTGCCCAGCTGTGCCTGACCCCTGAAGGCCCTGCCACCACCTTTCAGCAAACACACACCTACCCTGATTTCAAGATTGAGCACAAACAGCTTCTCTGTGAATTCAGGCATGCCAATGTCCTGATGGAGCACAGATGATCTTAAA
>NW_003859556.1:0-1053 GCF_000181295.1 Otolemur garnettii | reverse complement strand
AGTACACAGCTTAACAAAGTGGTAAAGTATATGGTACATTATTTTAAAACCGTCCATTCTAAAACTTTGCCTCCATGCTTGGTATACTTTGTTTCCAGATATTAATTTTTCATAGAGAAGTATTTTTTCCCTAGTGAGAAGTATTCGTTAACACAAAATGAATCTGCTGTAATACTTTCGTTGAAACCCTGCAGTCAACTCTTTGCATATGACTTTCCAATAGGAAAAAAAAAAAAATCCCACCTACTTCATTTTCCCTAAAGAGCAGCATGAGATTTCCAGTCCTTTGCTTGAACACATAAAATATTAAGAGCCAATTTTCAGCTGCACCTCTGTCACTTCCATTATCATTCTACACGTCCAGAGGTGATAATGGACTCTGTAAATTGCAGTCTTTCTCCATCCCAGGCCACTGAGGCTTTCACCAGGGGACAGTTCCACACAAAGGGTGGCCCAGATGTATGTTAATGGCACTGAACAGCAGCAGCAGTCACTACCGAACAAGATAATGCGAAGTGTTACCCAGAGGAAAGCCAGAATGAGCAGAAAACAATCTCCTTAGAAATTCAGTGAAATCAACAACTACCTATTCTTCCCCACAAATCAAATATGTAGCACTGCCTTCACAGAACCTGGGAAACGGAAGAGGAAAATGCATTCCTAATGCCCCACCTGTGAAGAAATTGTCCAACGGACAGCCAAGTGTAGAGAATGATAGAATGATGTGCAACGCTTTTATTTCCCATTGGCCTTCTATTTTCAGACATACCACACAGATCTGCCAACTTTAGCGGAATTATTTTCAAATATGAAGTGAAAAAGAGGGAGTAATGTAAAGGAAACACATATCTTACCCCACTGCTGAAATGATACCCTCCACTCTGGGTGGGCACTTTGCAAGCTGACATGCAGGAAATTAAACTGAGTTTCCATATGATTGCATTTCCCACTATCCCATGCAAAATAATCAAATTTCAGAGAAAATATACATCAGGAAGAAAGGGATTTGAAACTAGTTTTTCAGCCTTTTCTCCAGGCACTCATCTAACTACT
>NW_003859555.1:0-1053 GCF_000181295.1 Otolemur garnettii | reverse complement strand
CTATATGTCAGGCATAATTCTTAGCATGTTGCATGTAATAACTCATTTAATCCATCTAATAACACTACTAGGTATATACTGAAATTATTATTCCCGTTTTGAATGAGAACCTGAATTACAGAAGGGTTATGTGATCTGCCAAGGTTATTCACCCAGGATCCAATCCAAGCAGTCTGTCTTATATCCAGTGTTTTTGTCCACTGTGCAAAATGGCTTTCTAAGAGATGCTAATTATTTTAGAAATAGGAGCAGAGTAACTTCCAGGAGACTAGATATAATATTGTAATGGTGGGCTAAGTTCAGTGTTGTCTTCTTAATGAAAATGTTATTCTCTAAGTCATACCTGAATCCAGGGCCAGTCTTAGAGGCTCCAATGTTCGTGAAATACCATATATAAAATACTCTGGAGGTCTGTTATCCAGATTGTGCTCTCTGTGTGTCCCCAGGTACCTGAGAATCATAGGAAAAATTAAGGAAAATAATTACCTTAAAATTAGACGAATTAGCATTTTATTTGTTTGAATAGCATCACATGAAAAATGTGGGCTTAAAATTCTGTGTGTGTGTGTGTGTGTGTTTATATAAATATATGGGGGAAACCGAAAAAGTAAATTAATACTGTAAATAAATTCTAATGAGGCTGTTTAGCATATAGAAAAGTAACATAAATATAGGAAGTAGAGGTCCTTATATTAGTCACGGATTGGTTAAAATCTTATTTCTGACCCTTTAAAGAAGATTGCTAGTCGTGATACTTGATCCCTTAGTACATATCTGTCCCTGCCTGTCCCTGCCTGTCCCTTCCTGTTCATTCTCCGGTTGGTTAGCAGCTTCCCACTGACGTCCCCTTCTATGTGTCTCTCAAGTAGACACCTGCTCTAATTCTGGCTACAACTCCATCTCTTAGCTTCTTAGCTATTAGTACATACTTTGTGGTCAGATTTTACTTCTCTAGATTTTCCTATCTTCTGTAAAAATTTTTTAGGAACGCAGAATGATACGATGCCTCTTAGCAATTTTTACATCAAGTTACACATAGAAAAAGAAAACATT
>NW_003859554.1:0-1053 GCF_000181295.1 Otolemur garnettii | reverse complement strand
CGCCAGCTATGTACACCCAAGGTGGTGGGTTCAAATCCAGCCCGGGCCCGCCAAACAACAATGATGGCTGCAACCAAAAAATAGCCAGACGTTGTAGCGGGCGCCTGTGGTCTCAGCTACTTGGGAGGCTGAGGCAGGAAACTTGCTTGAGCCCAGGAGTTGGAGGTTGCTGTGAGCTGTGATGCCACGGCACTCTACCCAGGGGGATAGCTTGAGGCTCTGTCTCAAAAAAAAAGTTAAAAAAAAAATAAAAAGGAAAGAGAGTTCCACTTTGTCCGTCTCAGTAGAGTGCTGTGGCGTCACAGTTCACAGCAACCTCTAACTCCTAGGCTTAAGCAATTCTCTTGCCTCAGCCTCCCAAGTAACTGGGGACTACAGGCACTTGCCACAACACCTGGCTATTTTTAGAAACAAGGTTTCGCTCTATTTCAGCCTGTTCCCCAACCGGTGAGCTCAGGCAATCCCACCTCGGCTTCCCAGACGGCTAGGATTACAGGTATGAGCCACCACCTGGCCCAAGCATCTTCTCAACAGAATTTCAGGGACAGTGCCTGTGTGGTACCACTGGGACACTGGCATCTAGCACAATGCCGGCCCTTCTGTAACCATCAATAGATAGTGGTTTACTTAATTCATAAAGTTATTCTCTAAAGTATAGGAAAACATGACTGGTCTTTTCTTCAATTGTGAAAAAACTTTGATACTAAAAACAAAAGTAGCCACCAGCATGAAGGTGAGTCAGCAGGAAGCTTAGAGATACACCGAACATTCCAGGCCCCTCCAGACAGACTGCCATGAAGGAGATCCCACTAACGTATACAGAATAATCTAGAAGTAATAAAACCATCCTCCATTCTTCATGAGAATCTTAGAAAATGGTTGCACCACTTCTGCACAACCCTTGATCTCAGCAAAACTTTTGGTTGCCGAAGAAGGTCTGCGAGTATGTCACAGGCTGTTTCTCGACTCAAGAAAGATTTTTTGTTTTAATTTTGCTTTCAATTTCAGCTGGCTCTCACTCATGTTAGTTTGAAGTTGTTTTTTTTTTTTTTT
>NW_003859553.1:0-1053 GCF_000181295.1 Otolemur garnettii | reverse complement strand
CTCCCAAGTAACTGGGACTACAGGCATCTGCCACAATGCCTGGCTATTTTTGGTTGTAGTTGTCGTTGTTTGGCAGGCCTGGGCTGGGTTTGAACCTGCCAGCTCCAGTGTATGTGGCTGACCCTCTAGCTGCTGAGCTACAGGCGCTGAGCCAAATTTTTATTTATTTATTTATTTTGAGATAGGGCCCCAATCTACTGCCTGGGCTAGAGTACAGTGGCATGATCATTGCTCACAGTAACCTCAGATGCTGGGCCCAAGTGATCCTCCTGTCTCAGCCTCCTGAGTAACGAGGAGTATAGGCCTGAGCCACCATGCCTGGCTAATTTTTCTATTTTTTATAGAGATGGGGCCTTACTATGTTGCTCAGGCTGGACTTAAACTCTTAGGCTCAAATGATTCCCCCACCTTGGCCTTCCAAAGTGCTGGGATTATAGGCATACGCCACCATGTCTGGCTGATAAAGGTAATCTGTAAAGCTGCTTAGTAAACTGTCCTCACTGCCAACTAAGACAGTGCACACCCTGAAGCCCCTTGATGGGATCAGCAAAGATGAAGAAACATGGAGCTACAAATCTGGGGAGGTGGGGGAGTTTCAGTGGAGGCAACCCTGGAAGACATTTGAGCAAAAGTTGGAAGGAGAGGAGATGGTCAGATTGATGGAGAGGGACCAGAGGAGGGATGTGAGAAGGCTCAGGCAGAGCATGGGGGAAGGGCTCCTTTATTTGTCCGAGTCTTTTATTAATCTCCTATTGTGTACCTGCCACTGATCCAGGAACTGGGAAGGAGAGGCTGAAAGGAGGACAGTGCACCCCACCTGCCCTCCAAATGGGAGCACTATAGGCAGAAGGCTCCGAGAGCCAGGTGTTCAAAACACTCCTGCACATCCTACCTCTGCCCTGCCCTTGGCCTGGGAGCACGGAAGACCAAAGCAGCATATCCCCAGGCAGATTTGTCCCAGGGAGAAGGAAGCAGCTGTTCGTATTTAGAAAGAGGTTCCCAGTGCCATGCTTTTTTGCCCTCTTCCCCCAGCACACAGAGTTCACACTGGGG
>NW_003859552.1:0-1053 GCF_000181295.1 Otolemur garnettii | reverse complement strand
AAAAAAAAAAAAAAACAACTTCAAACTAACATGAGTGAGAGCCAGCTGAAATTGAAAGCAAAATTAAAACAAAAAATCTTTCTTGAGTCGAGAAACAGCCTGTGACATACTCGCAGACCTTCTTCGGCAACCAAAAGTTTTGCTGAGATCAAGGGTTGTGCAGAAGTGGTGCAACCATTTTCTAAGATTCTCATGAAGAATGGAGGATGGTTTTATTACTTCTAGATTATTCTGTATACGTTAGTGGGATCTCCTTCATGGCAGTCTGTCTGGAGGGGCCTGGAATGTTCGGTGTATCTCTAAGCTTCCTGCTGACTCACCTTCATGCTGGTGGCTACTTTTGTTTTTAGTATCAAAGTTTTTTCACAATTGAAGAAAAGACCAGTCATGTTTTCCTATACTTTAGAGAATAACTTTATGAATTAAGTAAACCACTATCTATTGATGGTTACAGAAGGGCCGGCATTGTGCTAGATGCCAGTGTCCCAGTGGTACCACACAGGCACTGTCCCTGAAATTCTGTTGAGAAGATGCTTGGGCCAGGTGGTGGCTCATACCTGTAATCCTAGCCGTCTGGGAAGCCGAGGTGGGATTGCCTGAGCTCACCGGTTGGGGAACAGGCTGAAATAGAGCGAAACCTTGTTTCTAAAAATAGCCAGGTGTTGTGGCAAGTGCCTGTAGTCCCCAGTTACTTGGGAGGCTGAGGCAAGAGAATTGCTTAAGCCTAGGAGTTAGAGGTTGCTGTGAACTGTGACGCCACAGCACTCTACTGAGACGGACAAAGTGGAACTCTCTTTCCTTTTTATTTTTTTTTTAACTTTTTTTTTGAGACAGAGCCTCAAGCTATCCCCCTGGGTAGAGTGCCGTGGCATCACAGCTCACAGCAACCTCCAACTCCTGGGCTCAAGCAAGTTTCCTGCCTCAGCCTCCCAAGTAGCTGAGACCACAGGCGCCCGCTACAACGTCTGGCTATTTTTTGGTTGCAGCCATCATTGTTGTTTGGCGGGCCCGGGCTGGATTTGAACCCACCACCTTGGGTGTACATAGCTGGCG
>NW_003859551.1:0-1053 GCF_000181295.1 Otolemur garnettii | reverse complement strand
ATTAGGAGGGAAGGGAATTTCTTATTGACATTTGAGAACACGATGATCTCTGTGAGACATTAAAGCCACTAGCTTTAAGAGCTGCCTGGAACTGCCCATATCACCGCACCATCTTTCTTCAGAAATGTCCTTCTGAGGGATATTGATTTTCCTCAAAACACCCACAAGGAAGAAAATCTGAAGTACATTTTTTTTTTCTTTGAGCAAAAGCCATGCTGCATTAGAGACAGCTCTGTGTAGCTCTCTATGGACTTCAGCTTTCTTTGGCGCATGCTGTTGGAGTAATACCGGTAATAAGGATATAAGAGGTATCATCAGAGTCTCTTCCGGGGTGTGAGGACCTAGTATGATGTGCCAGGTGTTTTTGTATGGTTAACCCAACAATTATCTCCAGTTGCAATCTTTTATGCTCCTCTCGCTGACAGAAGCAAGATAAGATAAATGCTCACTTTGGAAACCTCCCTTACAATTAGTGCTGGCCATATGGTACAGTTTGGGCCAATGAAATATATCATATTTTAGACCTCTTGGGTAGACGTCTAGGAGTATAATTATTGTATAAAACAGTAACTCTGTGCCTAACTATTTTCCAGTGTGGCTGTACCATTTTACATTTCCAGTGGTGGATCAGGATTCCAATTTCCCACCTTACTCACCAACTCATATTATTTTCCATTTCTCTCTCTCATCTCGTTTTTTCTTTTTTATTCTAAACATCCTATTGGGTGTGATGTGGGATCTCATTGTGGTTTTGCTGTGCATTTCCTCAGTGAATAATGATGTTGAGCATGTTCTCACATGCTTTTTGGCCCTTTGTATATCTTTTTTGATCAATGACTATTCAAATCATTTGACCATTTTTGAATTGACATTTATCTTAAATTGTTGCGTGGTAGGATTTTAGAAAATCTATTCTTTATGCTAGATCCCTATCAGGTATATGATTTGCAAATATATTCTTTCATTATGTGGGTGGTTTTCTCACTTTCTTTTGTGGAAAATGTGAGTTTAGATGCACAAAGGTTTTAATTTTGATAAAGTTCAATGTATCTA
>NW_003859550.1:0-1053 GCF_000181295.1 Otolemur garnettii | reverse complement strand
AAGTCCAAGTACTGGGGATGGGCCTCTTCCAGCTTGCATAAGGGCACCATCTGCTCTCGGAGATGCAATGCCCTCTCACACTGTCTACACAACAGGATTCATTCCCCGCCCACCCTGTGTACTACCCCCTCATTTGGCACTCCTTTGTGCTGCCCGCTCACCTTGTCCTCTACCCTGTTACCCCCTCCCTGTCCCCTTCAGCTTTGTCCCATGCATGTGGCCCACCTGATATCGCAGCAGCACCACATTGTAGTAGGAGGCAGCAGGATTTTGCTCTGCCTGGCGCTGCAGGGCCTCAGTCAGAGCTGCCATGTTGAGCCAGAAATCTTTGGTCTCAGGGTCACTCTGGGAAGGGTCACTGCAGAGACCCGGACTAATCACCCCAGCCCTCAGGAAATGCTCTCCCAGGGTTGGCACCATCCAACCCACACCCAAGGGCTTCCTAAAGGTGCAATTTCATGGCCCATCCTGGGCCCAGCAAAGCCCTACCTGGGTAGTGGAGGGGGACAGTAAAGGAGGGAAGCAAGGTTCAGAGAGGGCAAGCAACTTATCCCAAGCCACCCAGAAAATTCAGAGTTGGGAACCCCTGACTCCCACCAGCCTCTGAGACCCTTCCCACTGCTCATGCATAGTACCTGAAGAGCAGATCCGCATTTGGCTGGAAGTGCTCAATGGGGGTCATGTGTACAAGCCGAAAGCTGAGGACAGGTGGGGGTGGGGTCCCACTGAACACACGCACAATGCCCGCAGGGAAAGTCATGGTCAGCTCTCCTGTTACTCGAGCCAGGCAGCTGGGGAGTCAGGGGGACTGGGTGTAGGGCTCTGCCTAGCACTTCATCCTCCCCTTCTCTTGGTTCTACTGCAGCCTGCAGCTCCCTAGACCCCTCAGACACAGCAAGGTATTGACGGTGCCCAGCATCATTTTCCCTACCCTCCTCCTCTTTTGTCCCTGTCTGGACTGGAAAAATATATCCTAGGCTGAAGGAGGCAGAAACATCCCTTTCCCTAATTCCCCTTTCTCCTAGGTTACCAGGAAGCTCACATTTTTTTGCA
>NW_003859549.1:0-1053 GCF_000181295.1 Otolemur garnettii | reverse complement strand
TGTAAAAATCCTCTAAAAACAGGCAGAGATCTTGGTAATGGATATTAGATGTCCTCTCAGGATTACTGGCGGCCCTGGCAACTCCAATTGGTTACTGCCTCTCACTGTCCATCTTCCTCTTTGGTTATTTTCTGATAAGGTCACTAATGATGTTTTTTTCTCATTCTCAGTTTTGAACCAGTAACTCTCTGCTTCATGTCTTGATTTATTAACCAGACAGTCACCACAACTCCTCATATCCTTGCCTTGTTGAATACTAACCAGCTCAGACTGAAAAAGCTAAGGAGTTCCTGTACACTCCTCACCCTACCCCATTTCACTCCCCCTCCCATTCTCTTTACAGGCAGCCCATGTAGCCTCTCTTCCCATAGCAAGTAGTCAAAGAGATACCATGCCCATTATCCCACCTCCTTATAATAAGGAGGAATATACAAAGGCTGGAATGATAGAATCAGGTGTACTTGCCCAAGTAGACTTGCCCTGCCCAGGTGAGGATGACCTGCTCAGGTAGAACTAATCTGTCCAGGAAGAATGGAGTGGATATCCTTCCAAGGAATTGGTGGATGGACCAATCCTTGTCTCCCTAGTCCTTTAAATCCGCTGTCCACCATTACCCATGTGTAGATTTCTTCCTGGTTAGAGGTCTCACCCCACATGTACCAACGTGGAATACAGCCATTTTATTTATTTATTTATTTGAGACAGAGTGTCACTATGTCACTCTTGGTAGAGTGCCGTGGTGTCACAGCAACCTCAAACTCTTGGGCTCAAGTGATTCTCTTGCCTCAGCTTCCCAAGTAGCTGGGATCACAGGCACCCACCACAATGCCCAGCTATTTTTTTGTTGTTGTTTTCATTCTTGTTTAGCAGGCTTGGGCTGAGTTCAAACCCACCAGCCCCAGTGCATGTGGCTGGCACTCTAACCACTGAGCTACAGATGCCAAGCCATTATTTATTTATTCTTTTTTTTTTTTTTTTTGAGACAGAGCCTCAAGCTGTCCCCCTGGGTAGAGTGCTATGGCATTACAGCTCACAGCAACCTCCAACTCCTGG
>NW_003859548.1:0-1054 GCF_000181295.1 Otolemur garnettii | reverse complement strand
CCTGTTGATTGTATCCTTCGATGCACGAATATATTTAATTTTGATGTACTCCATCTATTTTCACTTTTGTTGCCTGTGCTTTTGGTGTGCTGGTCAAAAAATTGTTGTTAAACCCAATGTCATGAAGTTTTCCCTCTATGTTTTCTTCTAAGAGTTTAATTGTTCTAGCTGTTACCTTCAGGTCTTTGATTCATCGTGAGCTGAGTTTAGTATACGGTGTAACATAATTCTTTTACATGTGTACATTCAGTTTTTCAACAACATTTGTTGTGAAGTTTGTCCTCACAACAAAATTTCAGGCTGAAAAAGCAAAAATAAATAAATGGCACTAAACTGAACTAAAAACTAAAAAGCTTCTACACTGCAAAGGATGCAGTCAACAAAATGAAAGGGAACCTATGGACTGGGAAAAAATATCTATATCTGATAGAAGGTTCACATTCAAAATTTATTAAAAAAACTTTTAAAACTCATAAAATATTTAAAAATGGACATAGGATCAGAATAGACATTTCTGAACAATAAGACATACAAATGGCCAGCATCACTCATAATTAAGGAAATACAAATCAAAACCATTACATCACCTTACATCTGTTAAGGTAGCTATTATCAAAAAGACAGGCAATAAATATTAGCAAAAATGTTGCTTAAAATAGGCAAAGCAAGTGTTGGCTATAGAGAAAAGGGAATTTCTGGACACTGTTGATGAGGATGTAGATTGCTGCAGTCCTTATGGACAATAGTACAGAGGTTCCTAAAGAAATTAAAAATAGGATTACTATATGAACCAGCAATTCCTCTTCTAGGTATATATACCCAAAGGAAATGAAATCACCACCTCAAAAAGAAAAAGAAAAGAAGAGAAAAGAAATCACCACCTCAAAAAGATACCTGTACTCTCATGTTTATTGAAGCTTATTAACATTAGCCTAGATGTCAAAGCAACCTAGGTGTGTATCAATGAATAAATATGTTGTCATGTTTATACATACAGTGGAATATTATTTCACCTTAAGAAAAGAAAATTCTCAAATAACTCAACAAGAAATCA
>NW_003859547.1:0-1054 GCF_000181295.1 Otolemur garnettii | reverse complement strand
ATTTTTTGGTTGCAGCCATCATTGGTGTTTGGCGGGCCTGGGCTGGATTCGAACCCACCACCCTAGGTGTATATGGCTGGTGCCTTAGCCACCTGAGCCACAGGCACTGAGCCACTCTAACTAGGTTTTAACCCAGAGCATCCCTGCTCTGTTCTGCTTCTGTCTGTCTCTCACTCTTTCTTCCTTTCCTATCTTCATAGAGATAAGACTGAACTAACTTACAATACTTTGAAAAGGTTGGATCAAATTGATTTGCTGTTGGAAATTCTCTAGTCTGGCTTGGCTAGTTAGAGGCCAGGCACAGCGGCTCATGCTTGTAGTCCTAACCCTGGGAGGCCGACTGGATCACCTGAGCTCATAAGTTTGAGACCAGCCTAAGCAAAAGCAAGACCCCCATCTCTAAAAAAAAAAAAATAGCCAGGCATCGTGGTGGGCACCTGAAGTCCCAGCTGTTTGGGAGGCTGAGGCAAGGAGATCACTTCAGCCCAAGAGTTTGAGGTTGCTGTGAGCTATGATGCCCTGGCACTCTACTGAGGGCAACAAAGTGAGACTGTCTCAAAAAAACCAAACCAAACAAACAAAAAAACCCAGTTAGAGAAACTAATCATGAAATATGCCCAGAAACAGACACTTACCCTTCTGTATAGAAAGGACACTGAGGGCCAGACTTGATGGCTCACTACTGTAAGCCCAGCACTCTGGGAGGCCAGCACTCTGGGAGGCCAAGGTGGGTTGATTCCTTGAGCTCCGGCATTCAAGACCAGCCTAAGCAAGAGTGAGACCCCCATCTCTACTAAAAATGAAAATTAGCCAGGCATGGTGTAGTCCCAGCTACTTGGGAGGCTGTGGCAAGAGTATTACTTGAACCCAGGAGTTTGAGGTTGCTCTGAGATAGGATGCCATGGCACTCTAGCCTGGGGCAACAGAGTGAGACTCTGCCTCAAAAAAAAAAAAGAAAAGGAAAGGAAAGGCTCAGTGCCTGTAGCTCAGTGGCTAGATCACCAGCCACATACACCAGGGCTGGCGGGTTCGAACTCAGCCAGGCCTCCCAAAA
>NW_003859546.1:0-1054 GCF_000181295.1 Otolemur garnettii | reverse complement strand
TGTACCAAGGCCCATATTGGCTCAGTGACTGGATATGTTAGCCCACATATCATCACAGGACAGAATCATATATACATATATATATATATATATATATATATTTATATATATATATATATATACCAAATAATACAAGCCAAAAGTAACTAGCTGAGAGAATATCAGTACAAAGCAGAACTTAAGGCAAAAAAGAAAACATTCACAGGGTTACAATCTATATGGGTTACATAATAATAAAAGAAACAATTCAGCAAAATAAAATAGTCATAGTTATGGCATATATCTGAACATACAGCTCTGATATATGTATATAATGCAAAAATAGATTCAAGAGAAAGAAAACTACTAGAAAAAAAATCTCAAAAGCCCTTACGCATTTGGGAAAAAGTTTAACCCATCTACACGGGTAGATCAAGAAAAATTTATTTGGTATATAAAGTTTTACAAAACAATTATCAAGTGTGATCTAAGTGATATAAACACTGAACTTTATTTTCTAAATATAAATGTAACATTTACTAAAAGTAACTTCATACAGGGTAATAAAGGAAGAAAAATATGTAAAAACTGCATCACACATGGTACACTATGTTGCTCTGATTACAAAATTATTAACAGAAATCAGTGAGTAAAAAACAGCCCCTCTCAAAATGTCTCTGTGTGTTTACACATGGACAAATAAGAAAATTTAAGAATCAGTCCCGAATAACTTATGGACTATCTCAATGACAATAATGAAATATCAACAATCAAACAATGCAAACGTTAAACAGGGGATATGGAAAACAAGTTTTAACTTATAGCCATAAAAATATGAGCTGTGTGGCTCAGCACTCATAGCTCAGTGGCTAGGGCGCCGGCCACATACACTGGGGCTGCTGGGTTCAAACCCAGCCCAGGCCTGCTAAACAACGACAACAACAACAACAAAAAAAAATAGCCAGTTGTTGTGGCAAAAAAAAAAAAAAAGCCTCAGCTATCGGGAGGCTGAGGCAAGAGAATCACTTCAGCCCAAAAGTTTGAGGTTGCTGTGAGCTGTGACTCCAAAGCACTC
>NW_003859545.1:0-1054 GCF_000181295.1 Otolemur garnettii | reverse complement strand
CACAACGCCCGGCTATTTTTTGGTTGCAGCCGTCATTGTTGTTTGGCGGGTCCTGGCTGGGGATTCGAACCCGCCACCTTAGGTGTACGTGGCTGACGCCTTAGCCGGTTGAGCTATAGGCGCCGAGCCGAGACTTTTTTCTTGAGGCAGAGTTTTACTCTGTTGCTCAGGGCAGAGTGCCACGGCATCACAGCTCACGGCAAACAAACTTTATTTTAGGTCTACAGAAAAATTGCAGAGATAATACAGAAAGTTCTCATACATCTACACTGATTTTTTTTTGTTATTAACACCTTATGTGTATGGTATATTTTTCACAATTAGTGAACCAATATTGATACCTTATTATTGACTAAAGTCCATATTTTATTCACATTTCTTTAGTTTTTACTTAATATCCTTTTTCTGTTCCAGGATTGCATCCAGAATATGATAGTCATTAGGTCAGCTGTGATCTTTTTGGCTGTGACAGTTAAACTCTTTTTTTTTTTTTTTGAGATAGAGTCCTACTGTGTTGCTTTCAGTAGAGTGCTGTAGTGTCACAGCTCACAGCAACCTCAAACTCCTGGGCCGAAGCCACTCTCCTGCCTCAGCCTCCCAAGTAGCTGGGACCACAGGCGCCCTCCACAATAGTCTCCTGCCTCAGCCTCCCAAGTAGCTGGGACCACAGAGGCCCGCCACAACGCCTGGCTATTTTTTTGGTTGCAGCCATTGTTGTTTGGCGGGCCCAGGCTAGATTGGAACCTGCCACCTTAGGTATATGTGGCTGGCACCTTAGCCACTTGAGCCACAGGCGCCAAGCTGGAGTTTTAGGTTTTGCTATGTTACTCAGGCTGGTCTCACTTTTGGCCTTGAATGATCTTCCTACTTCAGCCTTCAAAAGTGCTAGAATTGTAAGTGTGAGCCGTTGTGCCCAGTCCCATTCTGTTTTTATTTATTTAATTATTTATTTTTTGAAACAGAGTCTCACTGTGTCACCCTCGGTAGATTTTATGGTGTCATAGCTCACAGCAACCTCACACTCTTGGGCTTAAGTGATTCTCTTGCCTCAGCT
>NW_003859544.1:0-1054 GCF_000181295.1 Otolemur garnettii | reverse complement strand
AAGTTAACAACTTAATGGGATACCTCAAGCAACTGGAAAAGGAAGAACACTCCAAATCGAAACCCAGCAGAAGAAAAGAAATAACTAAAATTAGAGCAGAATTAAATGAAAGTGAAAACAAAAGGATTATACAACAGATTAACAACCCAAAAAGTTGGTTTTTTGAAAAGGTCAATAAAATAGATAAGCCATTGGCGAACCTAACCAAGGAAAAAAGAGTTAAATCTCTAATTTCATCAATTAGAAATGGTAAGGACAAAATTACAACAGAACCCTCAGAAATCCAAGAAATCCTCCATGAATACTACAAGAAACTTAATTCTCAGAAATATGAAAATCTGAAGGAAATTGACCCAATACTTGGAAGCATGCCAGCTCCCAAGACTTAGTCAGAACCAAGTGGAAATGTTGAAGAGGCCCATATCAAGCTCTGAAATAGAATCAACTATACAAAATCTCCCTAAAAAGAAAAGCCTGGGACCAGATGGCTTCATGTCAGAATTCTACTAAACTTTTAAAGGAGAGCTAACACCTATACTACTTAACCTTTTCCAAAATATAGAAAAAGATGGAATACGACCCAACACATTCTATGAAGCAAACATCACCTTGATTCCCAAACAAGGAAAAGACCTAGCAAGAAAAGAAAATTATAGACCAATATCTCTAATGAATATTGATGCGAAAATATTCAACAAGATCCTAACCAACAGAATCCAGCAACACATCAAACAAATTATACACCATGACCAAGTAGGTTTTATCCCAGGATCCCAAGGCTGGTTCAACACAGCAAATCTATAAACATAATACACCACATAAACAAATTTAAAAACAAAGACCATATGATCCTCTCATTTGATGCAGAAAAAGCTTTTGACAATATCCAGCATCCATTCATGATTAGAACACTTAAAATAATTGACATAGAAGGAACTTTTCTCAAATTGATAGAGGCCATCTACAGCAAACCCACAGCCAATATCATATTGAATGGAATCAAATTGAAATCATTCTCACTCAGATCAGGAACCAGGCAAGGTTGTCCATTGTC
>NW_003859543.1:0-1054 GCF_000181295.1 Otolemur garnettii | reverse complement strand
CCCTCCGAAGGAGTTTCCAATTCTTCCTGGAAGCTCTTAGCATCCAGTATTGATGATGCCACTTTTGCTAATTTTTTTTTTTGAGACAATCTCATTCTGTTGCCCTGGTTAGAGTGCTGCGGCCTCAGCTCACAGCAACCTCAAACTCCTGGGCTCAAGTGATCCTCCTGCCTCAGTCTCCTGAGTAGCTGGGACTACAGGCACCTGCCACCATGCCTGGCTAATTTTCCTATTTTTTTTAATTAAGTCATAGCTGTGTACATTAATTCTATCATGGGGTCCAGTGGGTTGTTTCTATATACAATTTGGAATACTTTCATCCAACTGGTTAACAGAGCCTTCATATCATTTTCTTAGATATTGTGTTAAGACATTTATATTCTACATTTAGTAAGATTCACATGTATCTGGGATCATGCCTGTAGTTTTTCTATTTTTAGTAGCAATGGGGTCTTGCTCTTGCTCAGGCTGATCTTGAACCCCTAGCCTCCAGGGATCCTCCCGCCTCAGCCTCCCAGAGTGCTGGGATTACAGGCATGAGCCACCACCTGTAATCCCAGGTGGGTTTCACCTCTGTGACTCAACATTAACATCACAGGTACAGATAACTTTCAGAGAGCAGCTACAGAAGTGCCTGCACCACCTGCACAGGTGGGCAGCCTCCTGTTCAGACTTGGGCATTTAAACTTAGAGGAATGAAAGGGATTTTCAGAAGGAGGTATTTCCACCCCTGCCCCAGGAACCCAAATGCCTGTGCGCAGGTAACAACAGCAAAATCCTTCCCACAACCACAGGGGACCGAACTAGGAGGTTACACGGTGGAAAAGATGCAGCTTTTGCAAAATCACAGTCAGATGAAAACACCCATCTCAACAAAAATGCCTGCAACTTTAACACTGGAGGATTTGTTCTTTAAAAAAGAATCCACTCTTTAAAAAGAAAACTGTTATCTAACATAGTTGCATTCTGTTTCTGAGGCTGTGTATTTTTTAAAAAATAAAATACATTACCAAGAAATGATGAAAAGTAAATAAATAAAAGCTCACACCAGGTG
>NW_003859542.1:0-1055 GCF_000181295.1 Otolemur garnettii | reverse complement strand
ATGGCTGCAACCAAAAAATAGTCAGGTGTTGTGGCAGGCCTCTGTGGTCCCAGCTACTTGGGAGGCAGAGGCAGGAAACTCGATTGAGCCCAGGAGTTTGGGGTTGCTGTGAGCTGTGACACCACAGCCCTCTACCAAGGGCAAAATAGTGAGACTCTGTCTCAAAAAAAAAAAAAAAAAAAAAGAAGATCTTGAACTCCTGGTCTGGTCTCAAGTAATCTTCTTGCCTTAGCCTCCCAAAGTGTTAGGATTACAGGCGTGAGCCATACAAATGTAATTTTTCATTTTTATTTTGTTTTATTTTTTTGAAACAGAGTCTCACTTTCTTGCCCCAGTAGAATGTCATGGCATCTTAGCTCAGAGCAACCTCAAACTCTTGGGCTCAAGCAATTCTCTTACCTCAGCCTCACAAGTAGCCTCCCAAATAGTCGCTACAAGTCCCACCTATTATTTAGAGATGGGGGGGGTCTCACACTTGCTCAGGCTGGTCTTGAACTTGTGAGCTCAAGAGATCCACTTGCCTGGCCTTCCAGAGTGCTGGGATTATAGGTGTAAGCCACCACACCTGACACAAATGTAATTTTTTTTTCTTTTTTTGAGACAGAGCCTTAAGCGGTTGCCCTGGGTAGAGTGCCATGGCATCAACTCACAACTTCCAACTCCTGGGCTCAAGCGATTCTCCTGCCTCCCAACTAGCTGGGACTACAGGCGCCCACCACAAGGCCTGGCTATTTTTTGGTTGCAGCTGTCGTTGTTTGGCAGGCCCAGGCTGGATTCAAACCTACCAGCTCAAGTGTATGTGGCTGGCACCTTAGCCGCTCGAGCCACAGGTGCTGAGCCACAAATATATATATATATATTTTTTTTTATGAGACAGAGCCTCAAGCTGTCACCCTGGGTAGAGTGCCATGGCATCACAGCTCACAGCAACCTCCAACTCCTGGGCTCAAGCAAGTCTCCTGCCTCAGCCTCCCAAATAGCTGGGACCACAGGCGCCCACCACAACACCCAGCTAGTTTTTGGTTGCAGCCGTCATTGTTGTTTGGTGGGCTGGA
>NW_003859541.1:0-1055 GCF_000181295.1 Otolemur garnettii | reverse complement strand
GGTTTAAACCCAGCCCCAGCCAGATTGCAACAAAAAAATTGCCAGGCATTGTGGCAGGTGCCTGTAGTCCCAGCTACTCTGGAGGCTGAGGCAAGAAAATAGCATAAACCCAGGAGTTGGAGGTGAGCTATGTGACGCCAAAGCACTCTACCAAGGGCAACAAAGTGAGACTCTGTCTCTACAGTAAATAAATAAATAAATAAATAGCAATCCAGTCTCTTTTGCCAGGGAAGAAAGGGAGAGTACATATTGAGCATCAACTAGTGACTTCCGCCAACCTAATTTTCCTAATTTCAGCTAATTTGAGCAACCAAGGTATAACCAATTCCATTATTTTGAGATGGCTTCTTTGTTGTTTATTTACACCTTATATATAATGAACTGATAAAGTATTATTTTGTTTCATTTGTCTGTATATGTTTTTCAATAACAGCAAGCTGTTTTATTTATTATAATTCACAGTATGTTTTTGTTTAGGGTATAGGTTAATTCAATGTCATTATTTTACTCTTTCAATTTATTTTTTATTTTCACCTATTAACTTTTCTACACAGTATAGGATCATTTTAATAAGTTAAAAAGAAAATCCCTATATTTTAGAATAGGATTTTGTTTAAAAGCTTAAAATCTTTAAAATACTATCTGCCCAGCTAGAAAGGTATACACAGGCTTCTCTATTTAATTCTTAGCATCACATATTCGAAAAGATCTGTCTGAGATAATACTATTTCTATGTATTTTATGATTTTATTGATATTATAAAGAGAGAGTTATTCCTTATATTTTAAATTATTGATGATGCATATAAAAATCAATGCACTTTTATACATTTGTTCATACCTATTTACTTTGCGTTTCTTTTCTATGACTTCTAAAAGAGCATCCATCATTTATTTTGGACAAACTATAACTTTTTCCTTTTATTCAAAGCATAGTTCAGTTCTATGGATTTATATACTAGTCAGATTAAAATCTGTTAATTACTCATGATGATAGTGTGCTCATTACCCTAGGACTTGATTTTAGTAGTAATGGCTCTACTTGGCACTGTTGTT
>NW_003859540.1:0-1055 GCF_000181295.1 Otolemur garnettii | reverse complement strand
CAAGTGTAGTGGCTCAGGCCTGTAGTCCCAGTACATTGGGAGGCTGAGACAGGATGATTGCTTGATGCAGGAGTTCCAGACCAGACTGAGCAACACAGAAAGATCCCATCCCTATAATAAAATTTAAAAAAAATTACACAACCATGGTGCTATGCACCTGTAGTCCCAGTTACTTGGGAGACTGAGGCAGAAGGATCTTTGGAGCCCCAGAGTGGGAAGTTGCAGTGAGCTATGATGGATGCCACTACCACACTCTAGCCTGGGTGACAGAGCAAGACCCTGTCTCAAAAAAAGAAAAAAAATGTTTTTTAACTAAAAAATTAAAAAATAAACATAAAACAGAGTCCATTATTTTTACTCTCTAATTCCCCCTTTTAAGGGAATTTTAAGTCCATTATTTTTACTCTCCTAATTCCCCCTTTTAAGTCGCTCTCGTCCTCCCTTCACCTGTGGGCTCTGCCTTATGTGTCCCTTCATCCCAGCACTTTCTTCCTCTCTCCTGCTACCTAGAATTCAACACGGGAAAAGTTATCCCAACTCCTTTCAATCCCATTAACACTCGAGACAGCAGATAACAAGAGCAAAGATATAAATTCTTTTTGCTTTAAACAAAAAAAAATCCTTTCTTCTCCTATTAACATAGTTGGCAGAAAAAGAAATGTGTATTTTCTCTTAAAATTGTACCTTCAGTTAAGTCCTCGTGGTTTTTGCCCATAGCCTTACCAACTGTGTGCTCTAGAGCATCATCTGGCAGATCCGACCATTTCCTGGGCTGACTTAGTGATTCAGCATTGGGTAGAGGACCAATGACTGTTTTCAACACACCCTTGGGTTTATTCTTACAACAGAGTTTATTCATTCTAGAATTGACTTACATTTGCACACTAACGGTTGAGTTTTCACATGAGTAGCACCCTTCTGCTAATAAATGTAACCTATATGCTCCAGTCAGACATTCAATTTTCATACCAAAATATAAACACCTAGAATTTTTTAGAGAAGGTTTTCTTTCCTTTCCTTTATAACTATATAATGATACCTTCTATTATTTTATT
>NW_003859539.1:0-1055 GCF_000181295.1 Otolemur garnettii | reverse complement strand
TTGGAGGTTGCTGTGAGCTATGTCACGGCACTCTACCCAGGGGGACTGGTTGAGGCTCTGTCTCAAAAACAAAACAAAACGAAACAAAAAATGAACATATGAAGATGTTCAGCATCATGTCCATTAGGGAACTACCAGTGAAAACAACGAGATATCTTCTTTTAGAATGGCTACAATCCAAAACACTGACAATACCAAATGCTGACAAGGAGGTGGAGCAACAGGAACTCTCATTGTAGGCAGGAATGCCAATGAGACAGCCACAGTGCAAAACAGCTTGGCAGTTTCTTACAAATCTAAACATAGTTTTCCCTTATGATCCAGCAATCACATTCCTGGGTTTTTACCTGATTTGACAAGTTATTTATATACAAAACCCATGTACAAATGTTTATAGCAGCTTTATTCATAATAGCCTCAAACTGAAAGCAACCAATATAGCCTTTAATGGGGAAATGGATAGACAAACTTGCATATCCACAGTGAAGTAAGTCTTAGTAATAAAAAGAAAGAACTCTACTGAAACATATTACAGGCTCGGTGCCTATGGCTTAACCCGCTAAGGCGCCAGCCACATACACCTGAGCTGGCGGGTTCGAATCCAGCCCGGACCCGCCTAACAACAATGATGGCTGCAACAAAAAAAAACCCCCCAAAAACAGCCGGGCATTGTGGCAGGCGCCTGTGGTCCCAGCTACTTGGGAGGTGGAGGCAGGAGACTTGCTTGAGCCCAGGAGTTAGAGGTTGCTGTGAGCTGTGATGCCACGGTTCTCTACCCAAGGCGACAACTTGAGGCTCTGTCTCAAAAAAAAAAAAAAAACTCAGTCAGAAAACAACCTAATTAAAATTTGAGGAGAAACCTAAGCAGATACTTCACCAAAGATATTAACAATGGCAAATGAAGCTTGATCCACAAGGCGCCAGCCACATACACCTGAGCTGGTGGGCCCAGGCTCACCAACCAACAATGACGGCTGCAACCAAAAAATAGCCGGGTGTTGTGGCGGGCACTTGTAGTCCCAGCTGCATGGGAGGTGGAGGCAGGAGAATAGCTT
>NW_003859538.1:0-1055 GCF_000181295.1 Otolemur garnettii | reverse complement strand
TCCAGCCCACCAAACAACAATGACGGCTGCAACCAAAAACTAGCTGGGTGTTGTGGTGGGCGCCTGTGGTCCCAGCTATTTGGGAGGCTGAGGCAGGAGACTTGCTTGAGCCCAGGAGTTGGAGGTTGCTGTGAGCTGTGATGCCATGGCACTCTACCCAGGGTGACAGCTTGAGGCTCTGTCTCATAAAAAAAAATATATATATATATATTTGTGGCTCAGCACCTGTGGCTCGAGCGGCTAAGGTGCCAGCCACATACACTTGAGCTGGTAGGTTTGAATCCAGCCTGGGCCTGCCAAACAACGACAGCTGCAACCAAAAAATAGCCAGGCCTTGTGGTGGGCGCCTGTAGTCCCAGCTAGTTGGGAGGCAGGAGAATCGCTTGAGCCCAGGAGTTGGAAGTTGTGAGTTGATGCCATGGCACTCTACCCAGGGCAACCGCTTAAGGCTCTGTCTCAAAAAAAGAAAAAAAAATTACATTTGTGTCAGGTGTGGTGGCTTACACCTATAATCCCAGCACTCTGGAAGGCCAGGCAAGTGGATCTCTTGAGCTCACAAGTTCAAGACCAGCCTGAGCAAGTGTGAGACCCCCCCCATCTCTAAATAATAGGTGGGACTTGTAGCGACTATTTGGGAGGCTACTTGTGAGGCTGAGGTAAGAGAATTGCTTGAGCCCAAGAGTTTGAGGTTGCTCTGAGCTAAGATGCCATGACATTCTACTGGGGCAAGAAAGTGAGACTCTGTTTCAAAAAAATAAAACAAAATAAAAATGAAAAATTACATTTGTATGGCTCACGCCTGTAATCCTAACACTTTGGGAGGCTAAGGCAAGAAGATTACTTGAGACCAGACCAGGAGTTCAAGATCTTCTTTTTTTTTTTTTTTTTTTTTGAGACAGAGTCTCACTATTTTGCCCTTGGTAGAGGGCTGTGGTGTCACAGCTCACAGCAACCCCAAACTCCTGGGCTCAATCGAGTTTCCTGCCTCTGCCTCCCAAGTAGCTGGGACCACAGAGGCCTGCCACAACACCTGACTATTTTTTGGTTGCAGCCAT
>NW_003859537.1:0-1055 GCF_000181295.1 Otolemur garnettii | reverse complement strand
ATGGTGATAAGGTCTATAAAGTAAAATGAGCATGATAAAAGCAATAGAATGATGTGAGAGATTGATAGGTTTGTTTGTGCTATTTTATATAGGATGGTCATGACTAACAAAGTGATATGTGAACAGAGACCTGAAGGAAACAAGGACTGTCCCACATGTCTACCTGGGAGAGGAGCATCTGGGGCTGACGGAAAAGTAAATGCAAAGACCCTGAAACAAGTACGTGTTTAGCATCTACAAGAAAGAGCAAAGAGTTTATTTGGAGTATCTGAAGCTGGAGCCAACTAAGTGAGTAGGGGAGAGAGTGGTGACAGACGAGTCAGAAAGACAGAGGGAGTAAGGAAAGCAATTGTGCTCAGAATCAGGTTTAAGCTATGGGAAGGTTTTGAGACAAGTGATACTTATTTATATTTTAAAGGGGTTAGTCTGTTTAAAGAAACAGCCTCTAAGAAACAGAGTCACAGAGACTAGTTAGCAGGCCTCTGCCAGAGTTCAGGAGAGAAAATGGCAGCTTGAACAAGGTAGCCCAGGAGGTTATGAGAGGGGGTACCTTCTAGACACACTGCAAAGGTGGAGACAGCAGCATTCTCTGATGGATCAAGTGTTGATGAAAGAGAAGCCAAGGATGACTCCAAAGTTTTTGCCTGAGCAAGAGACAGCCATATACCACGTGGGGATAAATGCAGGAGTTGCTGGGGGCTTGGAGGAATCTAGGAAGTGTTTCCATTCCTGTTAACTGTAATATGTCTAACAGATATGCAAGTGAAGATGAATGTTGGGTATACATGTTGGGAGTTCAGGGAAAAAGTTAGGGTCGGCAATTTAAATTTGGAATCATCAGTGTATAGATACTATTTAAAGTCATGAGACTGGAAGAAACCAGGTGGTTAGTAAATATAAAAAAGACATGAAGATGACCTAGGACTGAGCCATTAAATACTCCATTGTTTGACAGCTGAGGAAAAGAGGAAACAGTAAAAAAAGAGACAAGAAAGAGGCCAGTGAAGTAGTGGGAGAAAACAAGAGCTGTGCTCAAGGGCCAAGTAAAAAAAGAC
>NW_003859536.1:0-1055 GCF_000181295.1 Otolemur garnettii | reverse complement strand
TGAGTTCACAGGTTCAAGACCAGCCTGAGCCAGGGGGAGACCTCATCTCTAAAAAAAAATAGCTGGGCATTGTGGCGGGAGCCTGTAGTCCCAGCAGCTACTTCCAGCCCAGGACCTGACCACTTTGGCCCTAACTCACCTGCTTTTTCCACGCTCTACTCACTAGCCTTTACAAACTGGGGAGAGCTTCAACTCTACTAGATACATAATTGCCCTCCCGAACAGCAAAAGAGACCTAATAGAAACCAAGCAATAGGAAATGTTCCTGAATGGCCCAGGGAAAAGGTAAACATTCCCCCTTCTTACCCATTCTGGCCACCTAGGATCAGAACTCTGTAAGATGGAGAGGTCACCTGGTGTCACAGTCCTAATACAAGCTCTTCAGAGTGCTTAATGCCAGCTTGGCGCCCGTAGCACAGTGGTTCGAAACCAGCCCGGGCCAGCTAAACAACAATGACAACTGCAACAAAAAAATAGCCAGGCATTGTGGTGGGCACCTGTACTCCCAGCTATTTGGGAGGCTGAGGCAAGAGAATCGCTTGAGCCCAAGAGTTTGAGGTTGCGTCTCAAAACAAAGAAAAAGAAAACTAGCCAGATAGCCTGGTGGGTATCTGTAGTCCCAGCTACGAGGGAGGTTGAGGCAGGAGGCAGGAGACTCGCTTGAGCCCAGGAGTTGAAGGTTGCTGTGAGCTGTGATGCCATCACACCCTACCCAGGGGGACAGCTTGAGGCTCCGTCTCAAAACAAAGAAAAAGAAAAAGAAAATCAGACAATGTAAGACCAAAGCCAGTGAGTTTCCAACTGAAGGGCCAGACCTACTAAGGCCCAGGAAAGGGCTTTGGCCATTCAATTCCATGTTCAGACTTCAGGCCTGCCCAAGGTCCTGTCAGCCTAGCTGCAGAGCCTCAGGACTAGAGATTTAACTTCCCCCAACTCAGACATACATTGCTAGACCATGTAATCTTTCAAAGCTACTTCCAGCCCAGGACCTGACCACTTTGGCCCTAACTCACCTGCTTTTTCCACGCTCTACTCACTAGCCTTTACAAACTGGG
>NW_003859535.1:0-1055 GCF_000181295.1 Otolemur garnettii | reverse complement strand
ACTTATGGTACACCATCAAGATGAATAAAGTATGTATTACTGGAATAGAAGGAGAATAAAAAGGGAAAGTGACAAAAAACATATTCAAAGAAGTATCATCAGAAAGATTTCCAAGTCTAGAGAACAAATAGAAATCCAGGTCCAGGAAACTCAATGGACACTTCATAGGATGAATCCCAAGAGATCCACAACAAGACATGTAATAATAAAATTGCCAAAAGTTAAAAACAGAGAATATTGAAAGCTGAAAGGGAAAAATGACTTTTACATACAAAAGAACTCTATAAGACTTTCTACGAATTTTTCAACAGAATCTCAACAGGCCAAGAAATGGTAGGATGTCATATTCAAAATGCTGAAAGAAAAAAAGCTACCAGACAAGAGTATTATACCAGAACTACCATCCTTTATAAAAGAAAAATAAAAACTTTTCTCAGACAAAAGCAGAGAGAATGCATCACTATTATACCTGCTTTATAGGAAATGTTAAAATGAGTCCTTCAAGCTGAAGAAAGTTAACTAAATAGCAACATGAAAATATGTGGAAATATAAAACTCACTGATAAGCAAATAGTCAAACTCAGAACGATTATTCTGCAATGGTGGTGTGGAAATCAATTCTCTCTAATGTAAAGGTTAAAAGTCAAAACTGTTTTTATATACATAGCTACAAAAATTGGTTAAAGAACACAGACTTGGTGGCGGTATATACAGAACAGCCTGGCAGAGCATAGAAGCCCAGCTGGCACATGGCCATTACCAGGAAGCCTGAGTTCAGTCCTTGAGTGCTGGGCAGTGAGCAGACAGTGCCCTGGGCCACTAGGTTCCTACTAGCCAGCTGAGTGCCATGCTCTCCACACAGGCTGGGGCCTTGCAGAACACAACAGAGGCTGGACCCAGCCCCAGGCCATGGGCAAGTTGGGAGCCCAACTGGCCCACTCACCTGCTTGGGTGGATGCAGTGAAGGTGACAATGAATACCTTAGAACAGTGATTTAAAACCAGTGTGCCATGAGAGGATATTAGGTATGCCATGAATTTTTTTTTTTTTTTTTT
>NW_003859534.1:0-1055 GCF_000181295.1 Otolemur garnettii | reverse complement strand
TTGCTCATTTTTAAATTGAATGCCTATTTCTCATTATTGAGTTACAAGATTTCTTTATATAGTCTGGGTACAGTTTTTAAATCAGATATGTATTTAGTAAGCATTTTCTCTCAGTCTGCCACTTTTTTTTTAAAACAAAGTTTTTCAAAAAGCAGAAGTTTTTAACTCCACGATGCCCAATTAATCAATTTTAAAAATGGTTTATAGTTTTGTAACCTATGAACCCAAGGTCACAAAAATTGTTCTTTTATGGTACCTGGAATTTTTATGATACTAACTTTTAAGTTTATGTCTATGATTCATTTCATGTTAACTTTTGCATAAGGTGTGAGGTAAGGGTCAATGCAAATCATTGTCACATGTGCATGTCCAGTTGTTCCAGTACTGGAAAGACTATTCCTTTTCTTTTCTTTTTGCACTTTTTGGCTGGTGCTAGGTTTGAACCCACCACCTCTGATATATGGGCTGGTGCCCTAGTCCTTGAGCCACAGGAGCCCTCCCACCCCTGGGGTAAGGGGAAACCCATAACTGACCATGAATGGATGAGGTCTATTCCTGAACTCTTTATACTGTTCCAATAATTTACACATCAATCCTTAAAGAAATACCATGAGATGTCTTTGAGGACACAGCCTCAGAACTTGTCATTGCTTCTAGACCTGAACCCAGACTTAAGACCAGCCATGCACTAGAGGGTGAGAAAGGGTGACCCATACATAAGGAGACACCAGGTACCCCAAAATAATTACAAAACAAACCTCTGAAATATTTGTGCAAATGGATCCTAAGTGTGCTAGATCAAAACTCCAGAGATCCTCCAATTACAGTTATTCTCCTTCTCTTATGCACATTTAGCTCCCTGCCCTGCTTCTTTAGGAGTTTACAGGGAAGATGTATCCTACACATTTCTGGCCAGATAGCAAGACTCTTCCTCAAGGGAATACAAAGCTTCTTTACTCAAAAGGCTCCGGGTCCAGGTATAGCTTCAGGGCCGCAGTGTTCTGTTGTGGTTCAAGTCAGACTTCTTTCACTACATGTATTTAGAGTTTTTCCAC
>NW_003859533.1:0-1056 GCF_000181295.1 Otolemur garnettii | reverse complement strand
GCATGAGCAACTTGATCTCTCCCAGCTCCATCATAGTTGGAGATTTTAACACTCCTTTGGCAGTGTTGGATAGATCCTCCAATAAGAAGCCTAGCAAAGAAATTTTAGATTTAAATTTAACTATTCAACTTTTGGATTTAACAGACATCTACAGAACGTTTCATCCTAACAAAACTGAATACACATTTTTCTCATTAGTCCATGGAACATATTCCAAAATCGATCACATCTTAGGTTATAAGTCTAACCTCAATAAATTTAAAAGAATAGAAATTATTCCATGCATCTTCTTGGACCATTATGGAACAAAATTGAACTCAGTAACAACAGGAATTTGCAGTCTCATACAAAAACATGGAAGCTAAATAACCTTATGCTGAATGATAGATGGGTCACAGACGAGATCAAGAAGGAAATTACCAATTTTTAGAAAAAAATAATAATGAATACACGAGTTATCAGAATAACTCCGGGATACCGCAAAGGCAGTCCTAAGAGGGAAATTTGTAGCATTGCAAGCCTTCTTCAAGAGAATGGAAAGAGAGGAAGTCAACAACTTAATGGGACATCTCAAGCAAATGGAAAAAGAAGAGCATTCCAATTCAAAATTTAGCAGAAGAAAAGAAATAACCACAATTAGAGCAGAATTAAATGAAATTGAAAATAAAAGGATTATAGAACACATCAATAAATCAAAAAGTTGGTTCTTTGAAAAAGTCAATAAAATAGATAAACCTTTGGCCAACCTAACCAAGAAAAAAAGAGTAAAATCTCTAATCTCATCAATCAGAAACGGTAAAGATAAAATAACAACAGACTCCTTAGAAATTCAAAAAATCCTTAACGAATATTACAAGAAACTTTATTCCCAGAAATATGAGAATCTGAAGGAAATTGACCAATACTTGAAAGCATGCCACCTCCCAAGACTTAACCAGAAGGAAGTGGAAATGTTGAACAGGCCTATATCAAGTTCTGAAATAGCATCAACTATACAAAATTTCCCTAAAAAGAAAAGCCCAGGACCAGATGGCTTCACGTCAGAATTCTACCAAA
>NW_003859532.1:0-1056 GCF_000181295.1 Otolemur garnettii | reverse complement strand
AGTTTTGTGAGTTGCTATATGAGAAAAAAAAATCCCTTTCACCTATATAACTTTCTTATGCAAAATTAAAGTACTTTGTATTCTTCTGAGGGTTAACAGATGTTACAAGACTCTTCAAAATAATGTCTAAAACACTTCTCATGTCTGGTAGATTGCTGTGAATTCTTGTTGAACTCAATATAAAGTCCATTTATCATTTTTCTAGCTGATAAAATCATATGGTAGACCGGGGTGTCCAATCCCAAGGCTTATCTGGGCCATACTGGAAGAAGAGTTGCCTTTGACCAAACGTTAAATACATAAACATTAATGAAAGGTGATAAGCCAAGGGGAAAAAAAAGGTCTGTGCATAATTTTTGTGATATCTGCCATCACAGGTAAACAAAAAAGTCCTCATCTAGTAGTCCTAATTATGCAGTGGCCCCGTTCAGAGAGTATTTTAAAATCGTCATGCAGGTCCCAAGTTTGTGATCACTCATATAAAAAATGTAAATATCTAAGTAATTAAATGTCTTTTTTTGTAAATAATTTTATTATAAAAGTAAAAGTGGACAACAAAATGGGTGGGATGTTTTTGACATTGTATCTGAGACACTAATGTGTCAATACATAGTTTAATGGAAGTAGTCGCAATTCTCAGTGATTCTCAAGGTGCTTCAGGTATTTTGGTGCTAATTTTTCTCTTAATCACCTTCTTCTCCTTCTTCGCCTCGCTCTGTCACCCTGGGTACAGTGCTGTGGAATCATCGCAGCTCACAGCAACCTCAAACTCTTTGGCTCAAGAGATCCTCTTGCCTCAGCCTCCCAAGTAGCTGGGACTACAGGCTCCTGCCACAACACCTGGCTATTGTTTAGAGAAGGGGGGTCTCACTTCATTCTTGAAAATAGTTGCTTCCAAATATAGGTTCTACCAAAAAGCGATGACACGAATAAGGTGTGATTGGGAAGCGAGGGATATTCGTCTTTGGGAAGATGAGACCTATCAGAGCCCAGTAAGAGACAGGATCAAAATTTTCTTTAAGTTGAATGTCAGATTGCACTCTGCAATCTGTGCAT
>NW_003859531.1:0-1056 GCF_000181295.1 Otolemur garnettii | reverse complement strand
GAACCTACCACCTTAGGTGTATGTGGCTGGCGCCTTAGCCACTTGAGCCACAGGCGCCAAGCCTGTTATTTCTTTTGTTCTGCTTCCCTTAGTGACGTTTAAAATTTCCCTCTGGTAGTCTGTCTAAAGAAGGTCCTATAATGAGTTGTTTTAATGGATATCTGCTTTAGATTAATTTTCTTAATCTTTATCATATAAATGTATCTTTATTCAACCATCATTACTTAAAGATATTTTTCTGCATATAAAATACTAAGTTGACAGTCTTTACTTTTGGTACTTTCAAATATCTACTTCTCCCCCCAAAGAGGTAACTACATAAAGTTATGAATATGCTTATCTCTTTGTGGGAATCATTTCATATTGTTGATATACATTAAAACATCATGTTGTACTTCTTAAATATAAACAATATTTGTCAGTTATATCTCAATAAAACGAGGAAAAATGTTTCATTTCCTTGTGATAGCTATATTTTTGATGAGCAATCTAATGCCATTCAAATTGGTATGGTCGAGGACAGTGGTTCTCAACCTGTGGGTTGTGACCCTTTTGGGGGCCTCCTGGATATCAGATGTTTACATTACAACCATAATAGTAGCAAAATTACAGTTACGAAGTAGCAATGAAAATAATTTTATGGTTAGGAGTCACTACAACATGAGGAACTGTATTAAAGGATTGTGGCTTTAGGAAGGTTGAGAACCAGTGGTCTAAAATATAATCCAACATTACTCAGCATAAAAAGAAACAGGAAAATGTCAACTTGGGTGGGAAAAGATGATCAAAATACGCCCTGTATTGTGCTAAGCCTGGGTAATAGGTGAATGGGAAAGATTAAAAAGGACCACTGGGAGTAAAGAAACAGAAAACCCTCCCCAGATATTTCTCTTATGAATCCACACAGATATCAAGCTAAATAGAGGCCAATGGTACACGTGGTGTAAGAGGGCTTCTCATCATGCCTAATTAAAATCAATATTTTACCACTTCAAGGGAAATAGAGATGACTTTTCAGTCTTTGGAGATATTTACCTTCCTCTTTGTATGTTAAGA
>NW_003859530.1:0-1056 GCF_000181295.1 Otolemur garnettii | reverse complement strand
TGTACCAACAAATGTGGAAGGTAATTACAAAAATGTGGCATTTGAAACTAGACAATTCATGTGGCCTTATTCACAGAGGCCTTGGTTTGTACTCCATCCTCATGTAACCAACGTGCTTGGTTCCAACCCACATGCAGAATCAGGCTTTGAGAGAATAAAAGAGCACACAGAGATGATCAAATATGCCTATAAAAATCCCTCCATCTTTTCATTTTATTTAGGTAAAAATTTTTGAAAGTATGAATGCCATTTAAGCCTGTTAAGAGGCTTATTTGTTCTAACATAACACACAAAAACACATTGGTGAATTATCAAGCTGACAGTGTACTTAGTAATGAGTGAGGATTAATGTCTTCATAGAAATGTGATTCATGAATAAAAACTGGTACAAAATTAAACTCGAGACATACAGAGTCATTTGTAATATTTTAAAAGAAGACTATGCTGGGTTGAGAATTATTTTTGCATGGGACTGAGGTACGAGTCATAGAAATAGGAGGTGAGGAGAGGTGCTGGGGGCTCGTCTCATTTGCCTTTTGGGGACACTTAAAGCCTTTCGTCCTGTCCAGTTGCCACAGCTGCTGCTCTCTGCCCTGCCTCTGGCCTCTAAGCCAGACCAACACAACCACCTAGAGGTCGGTGACAAATGACCGATTTCGTTTTCACCTAGAAACTTCCTTCTTTATTCCCAGCCTATTTTTCTGACACTATTTTCACCAGATTCCAACTCTTAGTGATTGTTAAAGATTGAGTTGTGTCCCACAGAACTTGTTGAAGTCCACCCCAGTACCTGTGAATGTAATCTTATTTGGAAATAAGGTCTTTGTGGATGATCAAATAATAATATAGTGGGCAATAGTCCAGGATGACTGTGTCCTTCTTTTAAAAAGGTGACATTTGAACACAGACACACATTTGAACACACACACACACACAAATGCCATGTGAACATGAAAGCAGGGATTGTGTGCTGCATTGATAAGGCCAGAGATTGCCAGCAGCCCTCCAGCAGTCAGAAAGGCTCCATGCTATTCCATTTAGATTGTCCTTCACAGC
>NW_003859529.1:0-1056 GCF_000181295.1 Otolemur garnettii | reverse complement strand
CAAGGAGCGAGCGTGGCTCTTATAGACTTGCAGTGGCGAGAAGATGGGAAAGCATTTCAGGTGGTAGGGACAGCGTGGGCAAAGACCTGGAGGCAGATGACACGATGGCTCAGGACTGAGCAGTGACAGACCTGCTTCCTCCAGTGAAGCCGGCTCTGCCGTTTGAGCAGCAGAAAGGAAACTGGCTGGCACGGCTACTGCTACGAGTGCAAATGAACCAGATGTTCCTCTCCAAAACAGACTGTTCTAATCTTTAGCATTCAACTCTAAATGGTTCACCCGGGGACATCGCCAAATGAAGAAAATTCATAACAAAGCCAGCCTTTTGGAGTCTCTTTGCTGGACTCCCTGTGCAAGAGAGGCAGCAGAGCTTCCAGCATCAGGCCTCAGCCTTGATGAAGACAAGTCTCCACCAGGCGGGCTCCGTGGGAGGCTGGCTGGATGTGATCTCTCAGCCACATGGCCTTTTCCACAGCTGGACCTCCCAGATGCCAGGCTGTCGCATGCCAGCCAAGGACACAATTTCAGAGCTGGAGATGAGACAAGCAAGGAAGAGATTCTGCACACTGGCCACTGGGCCAGTCCGAGAGTGTCATCCATCCCAGTGTGGGGCACAGTACCTGGCATATGGCTAAGTGCCCTATAAACATCTGTCAAATAACAGCAACCCAAAAAGTCTAAGTAAGACGTGTGAGTTGGGATGTCTACAAGTCCTTGAGCTTGTCAAGCAGTCCCCGAGCCATGGTGACTTGACTGAATGAGGATGAGCACGTTCTCCTCATCCCTACACACAAGTGACACCTCACAGCAGCCACACCAGGCCCGTCCCACCCCGATGATACCTCCTTCTGTCTACCTCCTCCCTGCCTCTGGAACTCTCCCCATCCTTCAAGGCCTCACTGAAGTGCCACCTCCTCCATACAGCTTCAGTGTGACTCTGGGAGTCAGATATCACGAGTGCTCACCGTCCTCTGCTCTCCTGTCAGACTTTTCGCCCTTGGCATTGTATTTCACTTGGGCCCACAGAGCAGGCTGGCAGTCACTGCCTTGTCAGTG
>NW_003859528.1:0-1056 GCF_000181295.1 Otolemur garnettii | reverse complement strand
AGCAACCCAGTCCCTGTGGCACCGTGTACTCCAGGAGCAATGGTTTCAGTGGTGTCATCCACACCATGTGCGTTCATCTCTATGCAAACATAGTTGGCCTTCTGCAGCTGGGCTCTGTCCTGATGTGGCTGGCAGGGTCACTTGTTCCCGCTTTATTCCTGTTCTGTCTCTCACCACAGCACAGTCAGATTCCACAGATGCTAAACAGTTGATTTTCAAAGAGATCAACTGAAGATCTAACTGTTTAATAGTGTATATGTCCTATTGATTTTATTTTCAAAGGCTTCTTTCTGTGTGGGGTTCTCCAATCGTATTTAAAATTAATGAGATCTGTCATCCAGAATAATGGCAAATTAAAATAAAAGTCCACTCAGTTATGGTGTAACTCAGTAATTCTCAACCTAGCACGCATACTTACTGGCGTTATCTGGGAAGTTTGCAGAAATACGGTAACCCAGGCCACAGTCCCATAGATCCTCAAATAACTTATTTGGTTGGAGCTTAAAAACTCTCCAGGTGATGCTGATATACAGTAAATGTGGAGAACAACAGCAAGTGTAAGAATTAAATACAACCAAATGAGATTGTTTGGGCAACTTAAACCAGTATGACCTCCAGACCAGCAGCGTCAGTACAACCTGGTAGCTTGTTAGAAGTGCACAATCATGGACCCCATTCCAAACCTACTACATCAGAATCTCTGGGAGCAGTGCCCAGCCGTCTGTGCTTTAAGAAGTGCTCTAGGTCAGTAGTTCTCAACCTTCCTAATGCTGCAATGTATTTTCATTGTTAAAAAGGGGTCTCAATGCACAAGTTGAGAACCACTGCTCTAGGTGATTCTATGGCACGCTAAGGTTTGAGGACCACCGGCTTAAACCACCAAGCTCTTCTGTTGACAATAAGATTTTCTAGAGACGTAGTTGGAAACCCTAGCATGTATCTCTCTTATTCACACTTAACCAAAGAGTCCTCTCTCAATATATCCCAGGTCCTCGCTCAGTCTCTCCCAGGTGCTTAAGGCTCCAGTGATGCTTTGGAAGCTACTGCATGCTGGTG
>NW_003859527.1:0-1057 GCF_000181295.1 Otolemur garnettii | reverse complement strand
GAGGGACATTCCCTGAGATGTGTTATCCCACCTGACTCAGCCTGTGAAGGTCAGGGGAGGCAGCCTGGGGCCTGTGTGGCATTGTTAGGCATGGAAATATAATGCCCAGCTGAGGCAGTATCAAAACTCTATCACTTTGGTGGTGAAAGGAAAGTCAGAGGGAAATTTGTTTATAGATGAAGAAAGGGTCAGGCAGGGCCAGGACTCAAAGGCAGAGTTTCAGACTTTAGCTTCTAGGTGGCAGGACACCCCTTTGCAACCCTACTTCTCCCTCCAAGAGATACACAATAAGGTGAGGGTGGGTTGCTTTCAGGGCTTGGTAGAATCGATCTTTGCAGGCCTGGTCCCAGGAGTTGCTGAAGCTGAACAGCTTTCGCATCTGGTCTGGCCTGGTGGCCTCAGCCCGCACCTGCTCATACTGCTCCTCGCTCAGCACTTTTCCATGCAGTATGTCTAAGACAGAGTCCACTGATGTCACTCGTGCTACCAGCTGTGCTCGATGTCTGTCCACAAAGTGCAGTAATGTTGGGACATCCGGGGATGAAGGTGAGGCTGGCAACAAAGAAAGAAGGGCTCCTACCACAGCCTCCACCTCCAATCCCCCCTTCCAGCTCTTTCCTGTCTCCTGGCTGCATCCTTGGCTTTTTTCTCCCTCTGGAAAGGCATCTGACCATCAGAAAGGCATCTCTGTCCTCCCTCATGTTAGTATCTAGCCAGGTATTCTGTCCAGGCAGAGAGCGGTTTGGGGGTTCATCATGGTGACATGTGAGGTCATTCACTGGGGACTTCTAGGACCTGTGTGGGTAGCAACAATGGGGAGTAGAGGGGACTCTGCCCCAGGACATGCATCACTCTGCCAGGCCTGATGTTTGTGAGGTTTGCAATGTGGAGCCCCTCCCTTCTCTCCAATACCAGATAATACACCTGAGAACTACCATTGGCTCCTGAGGTCTCTAAGAGCTATTACTGACCTATGGCAGCTGGAGGGCCCAGAGCAGATGCAGGTCTGAGATCTCCTGCAGAAAAACAGATATGAATGAGCACCTGTTACAATACT
>NW_003859526.1:0-1057 GCF_000181295.1 Otolemur garnettii | reverse complement strand
GAGGGACATTCCCTGAGATGTGTTATCCCACCTGACTCAGCCTGTGAAGGTCAGGGGAGGCAGCCTGGGGCCTGTGTGGCATTGTTAGGCATGGACATATAATGCCCAGCTGAGGCAGTATCAAAACTCTATCACTTTGCTGGTGAAAGGAAAGTCAGAGGGAAATTTGTTTATAGATGAAGAAAGGGTCAGGCAGGGCAGGACTCAAAGGCAGAGTTTCAGACTTTAGCTTCTAGGTGGCAGGACACCCCTTTGCAACCCTACATCTCCCTCCAAGAGATCCAGAATAAGGTGAGGGTGGGTTGCTTTCAGGGCTTTGTAGAATCGATCTTTGCAGGCCTGGTCCCAGGACTTGCTGAAGCTGAACAGCTTTCGCATCTGGTCTGGCCTGGTGGCCTCAGCCCGCACCTGCTCATACTGCTCCTCGCTCAGCATCTGTCCATGCAGTATGTCTAAGACAGAGTCCACTGATGTCACTCGTGCTACCAGCTGCGCTCGATGTCTGTCCACAAAGTGCAGTACTGTTGGGACATCCGAGGATGAAGGTGAGGCTGGCAACAAAGAAAGAAGGGCTCCCACCACAGCCTCCACCTCCAATCCCCCCTTCCAGCCCTTTCCTATCTCCCGGCTGCAGCCTTGGCTTTTTTCTCCCTCTGGAAAGGCATCTGACCATCAGAAAGGCATCTCTGCCCTCCCTCATGTCGGCATCTAGCCAGGTATTCTGCCCAAGCAGGGTGTGGTTTTGGGGTTCATCATGGATGCATGTGAAGTCATTGAGTGGGGACTTCTAGGACCTGTGTGGGTAGCAACAATGGGGGGTAGAGGGGACTCTGCCCCAGGACATGCATCACTCTGCCAGGCCTGATGCTTGTGAGGTTTGCAATGATGGAGCCCCTCCCTTCTCTCCAATACCAGATAATACACCTGAGAACTACCATTGGCTCCTGAGGTCTCTAAGAGCAATTACTGACCTATGGCAGCTGGAGGGCCCAGAGCAGATGCAGGTCTGAGATCTCCTGCAGAAAAACAGATATGAATGAGCACCTGTTACAATACT
>NW_003859525.1:0-1057 GCF_000181295.1 Otolemur garnettii | reverse complement strand
GAGGGACATTCCCTGAGATGTGTTATCCCACCTGACTCAGCCTGTGAAGGTCAGGGGAGGCAGCCTGGGGCCTGTGTGGCATTGTTAGGCATGGAAATATAATGCCCAGCTGAGGCAGTATCAAAACTCTATCACTTTGGTGGTGAAAGGAAAGTCAGAGGGAAATTTGTTTATAGATGAAGAAAGGGTCAGGCAGGGCCAGGACTCAAAGGCAGAGTTTCAGACTTTAGCTTCTAGGTGGCAGGACACCCCTTTGCAACCCTACTTCTCCCTCCAAGAGATACACAATAAGGTGAGGGTGGGTTGCTTTCAGGGCTTGGTAGAATCGATCTTTGCAGGCCTGGTCCCAGGAGTTGCTGAAGCTGAACAGCTTTCGCATCTGGTCTGGCCTGGTGGCCTCAGCCCGCACCTGCTCATACTGCTCCTCGCTCAGCACTTTTCCATGCAGTATGTCTAAGACAGAGTCCACTGATGTCACTCGTGCTACCAGCTGTGCTCGATGTCTGTCCACAAAGTGCAGTAATGTTGGGACATCCGGGGATGAAGGTGAGGCTGGCAACAAAGAAAGAAGGGCTCCTACCACAGCCTCCACCTCCAATCCCCCCTTCCAGCTCTTTCCTGTCTCCTGGCTGCATCCTTGGCTTTTTTCTCCCTCTGGAAAGGCATCTGACCATCAGAAAGGCATCTCTGTCCTCCCTCATGTTAGTATCTAGCCAGGTATTCTGTCCAGGCAGAGAGCGGTTTGGGGGTTCATCATGGTGACATGTGAGGTCATTCACTGGGGACTTCTAGGACCTGTGTGGGTAGCAACAATGGGGAGTAGAGGGGACTCTGCCCCAGGACATGCATCACTCTGCCAGGCCTGATGTTTGTGAGGTTTGCAATGTGGAGCCCCTCCCTTCTCTCCAATACCAGATAATACACCTGAGAACTACCATTGGCTCCTGAGGTCTCTAAGAGCTATTACTGACCTATGGCAGCTGGAGGGCCCAGAGCAGATGCAGGTCTGAGATCTCCTGCAGAAAAACAGATATGAATGAGCACCTGTTACAATACT
>NW_003859524.1:0-1057 GCF_000181295.1 Otolemur garnettii | reverse complement strand
TGTGGCAGGCGCCTGTGGTCCCAGCTACTTGGGAGGCTGAGGCAGGAGACTCGCTTGAGCCTAGGAGTTGGAGGTTGCTGTGAGCTGTGATGCCACGCACTCTACCCAGGGGGACAGCTTGAGGCTCTGTCTCAAAAAAAAAAAAAGTTTCAACTGTTAATTCTAACAGAGATATCCAGAATCACAACATTAGTATTTTTAAATCAGAGCTGCACTTTTTTAGCCACCAGGAGGTACAGTCATGTGCCCCATGACATTTCAGTCCACAAATACAACAGGAGACCATAAAATAATGACGAAAATTATAATTCAGCTATCCTTACACAGGCATACCATTTTTAGATAACACATTTTTACTATACTTTTTTTTTTTTTTTTGATACAGAGTTTTACTATGTCTCCCTTGGTAGAGTGCCATAGCATCATAGCTCCCAGCAACCTCCAGTTCTTGGGCTTAAGTGATTCTCTTGCCTCAGCCTCCCAAGTACCTAGGACTGTAGGTGTCCTCCACAATGCCCGGCTTTTTGTTGCAGTTGTTTAGTTGGCCAGGCTGGGTTCAAACCCACCACCCTTGGTGTATGTGGCTGGCACCGTAACCACTCTGTGACAGGCGCAGAGTCACATTTTTACTGTACCTTTTCTATGTTTAGATACACAGATACTTACCACAGTGTTACTACATATAACTGCCTACGATATTGAATACAACATGCCATACAAGTTTGTTGGCTAGAAGTAACAAGCCACACCATATGGCTTAGGTGGTATGTAGTAGACAACACCATCTCGGTTTGTGTAAATACACTCTATGATATTTACGCAACAACCAACTCGCCTAACAAAATAATCGCAATGACACCTTTCTGGGTGGCACCTGTGCCTCAATGAGTAGGGCACTGGCCCCATATACCAAGGGTGGTGGATTCAAACCTGGCCCCGGCCAAACTGCAATAAACACTTGGGCAATGTGGCAGGCGCCTGCAGTCCCAGCTACTTGGGCAGCTGAGGCAAGAGAATCACCTAAGCCCAAGAGATGGGGGTTGCTGTGAGCTGTGAC
>NW_003859523.1:0-1057 GCF_000181295.1 Otolemur garnettii | reverse complement strand
TCATGTGGCCTTTCTGAGAATCACATGAATTAAGCCGTGGGAAGTACTGGGAGAGCACTTGGCCCAGCTTCAGCACTCGATGAATGTTTGGTGCTATCCTGACGTTACCTGACGACACCTCAATGCCACTCTTCTGCGACATCTTGCTTTGCACAGTTTCTTGCATCCAATCTGTTTCTTTCAGATCAAACAGGTTGTAAATATTTTTTTCTGAAAAGTAAAAATGAATCAGGAGAAGGAGGAGAAAGGTGAGCTCCAATTGATGTACCGAAAGGGAAGCAATGCCGAGAGGGAAGGGTGGTCCTTACACAGGAGTGAGCGAGCACACAGAAGGGCAGCTCGAACCTCAAGTCAGGAGAAGAAGGAGTGCCCAGACCCAAAGTGTCTACCCGAGGGTGACAGGCAGCATGGTGAATCCATGTGCCGTGAGGCTGAAGGAGAGGGTGAGAGGTAGCGTGGTGAATCCACGCGCCGTGAGGCTGAAGGAGAGGGTGAGAGGCAGCGTGGTGAATCCACGTGCCGCGAGGCTGAAGGAGAGGGTGAGAGGCGGCGTGGTGAATCCACGTGCCGCGAGGCTGAAGGAGAGGGTGAGAGGCAGCGTGGTGAATCCACGTGCCGCGAGGCTGAAGGAGAGGGTGAGAGGAGGCGTGGTGAATCCACGCACCGTGAGGCTGAAGGAGAGGGTGAGAGGTGGCGTGGTGAATCCACGCGCCGTGAGGCTGAAGGACAGGGTGAGAGGCAGCGTGGTGAATCCACGCACTGTGAGGCTGAAGGAGAGGGTGAGAGGTGGCGTGGTGAATCCACGTGCCGCGAGGCTGAAAGAGAGGGTGAGAGGCAGCGTGGTGAATCCACTCTGTGAGGCTGAAGGACAGGGTGAGGGGCGGCGTGGTGAATCCACGCGCCCTGAGGCTGAAGGAGGGAAATTCTGCTGCTGCTTTTCATGCACAGCTGATGTTCTTCAAGGACGACATTTTTTCTGACACAGGTGGGCTTCCCTCCAGGACCACATATGCCTGGCAGTTAAGGGTCCTGCATCATCTCCATCCAGAATTCCTCC
>NW_003859522.1:0-1057 GCF_000181295.1 Otolemur garnettii | reverse complement strand
GCAGCAGCCGCAGCTTCGCCCGACGCTGAGTAGTAAAGTATTTAGAAGAGACTCCACAATTACCATTAGGCGCTTGCTTATAAGAGAGGAGGCGGAATCTTTCTTAAAGGAATGGGTTTTGTTTTTCCTCTCCACTATTGCTTCATAAGAAGCAGAAAGCATGAAATCGGGGAGTTGTTTTGGAATGAGTAAAGCAGTACAGCTGTGGGAAAGCAAGGTTAAAATTAACTGGGTGATCGAGGGATGGAGGCACCAATTTTAGAGCTAGTCAATGAAATGCTAGCAGCGCTGGTTTTAAAGGAACCTGCTAACTTTAAATGCTGGGGTTAATGGCCAAAATAAAGCCATGTGCCTTGAAACTGATTAGTAATTTGTGCTAATATTTTATTTCCAGTCATTATACTAAAACGATAGCTGTACAAAGGGAGACCATTGAATATTTAATACGAGAATGAAAAGAATAATAAAGTAAAATTAATTTATGTATTTGGGAGCAATGGATGCAAGTCCTGCTGACACCTGTAGGCATAGCTAGAATTTCAGCGAATGCTGGAATTAGAAATCATAATACTGACAGATTTCAATGCGTACTCGTGTGTTATAAAAGTCACGTTATTTATAGAAAAATATTTGAAAATAATATCTAAAATAATTTTAGAAAACAAAATTTTGCAGAGTACTATACTATTTCAGTGGCAATTTAACAATCAGCAAAATGAAGACCCTCAAATGGAATTAACTGACTTTAAATGTATATTAATCAGTCATTTACACTTTTAAAATGTGATGTGTCCACACACTGGAGTTTGTATTATAACCTTAATTTTGTTTGTAATAGTATTCCTAAATTTAAGAACTGGCCACCTATGATTTTTTTCTTCATGAGTAAATGAAGAGATGTGATCTCAAATTTGGGGGGGAAATACGGATAATATTCTGCCACTGATTTTCTTTTCACAGCCTTTCTTTTTTTTTTTTGAGACAGAGCCTCAAGCTGTCCCCCTGGGCAGAGTGCCGTGGCATTACAGCTCACAGCAACCTCCAACTCCTGGGCTCA
>NW_003859521.1:0-1057 GCF_000181295.1 Otolemur garnettii | reverse complement strand
TTGAAAAACTTGAAAACATATTCATATAGATCATGCAGTATGACAAATAGAAAGAGGAAAAGAATGAAAAGAGATGAACAGACCCTCAGAGTAATGTATGCCAGCATGAGCTGAATCAATCTATTCATAATGAAAATAAAGAACAGGCAAAAGTAGACAAGAAAAATTATTTTAAGACATAAGGTCTAAAAATTTCCCTAATTTGATGAAATACATTATTGTACACATCCAAGAAATACAATTAGCTCTAACAGGATAAAAGTAAAGAGATTCTTATACAAATGTATCATCATCAAAATGTCAACAAGCAAAGACAAAAAGAAAGATCTTGTAAGCAGCAAGCAAAAACTGATTTGTCACACACAAGGAAACTCCAATAATAATGGTGTCTGCTTTCCTATTGGAAACAAAGGAGATCTCATGATAGTAGTATGATATATTCAAAGTGGTGAAAGAAAAAATTGTCAACCAATAATTTTATCATAAGCAAAATTTTCAACAATAATAATAATAAAATATTTGCTTATTTTTCAACAAGACAATCTCTCAATCTCTTGCATGTAAACACATCATAAAAGAAGTTCACTGTACCCCATGACTATATTAATGTACACAGCTATGATTTAATAAAAAATATTAAAAATATGAATTATGATATCAGTTTTCTATCTATGAGTAACTTTGGGGCATATTGTATTTTACAATTTTGTATGACAGTATTCAACTCTGTATACTTTAAGACATTGAGAACAAAACAAATATAAAGCAATTTCATTAAAATAAAGAATACTAAAGAAGTACATCAGGCTAAAAGAAAGTAACGTCGAGCAACAATTAGAACCCATAAACTCAGAAAATTTAAAAATTCTTATAAGCATAACTTTGTAGGTAATAATAAAGGTAGTACCATTGGTTGTTATTTCTCCCTTCTTTTTCAATTGAGTCTGAGGCTACCCTGTGATCAATGCCAGATAAAGACACCACAAAAAAGAAAATAGACAACTCTAGACCAATATATCTCATGAGTTTAGATGCAACAATCCTCAATAAAATACAA
>NW_003859520.1:0-1057 GCF_000181295.1 Otolemur garnettii | reverse complement strand
AAGGAAAAGTCCTTTGAATTATAATTATAGCCATATCTGAGTTCTAGATACATACTGTCTTTTGGTGCTGCTTTTTTTTTTTTTTTTTTTTTTTTTTTTTTAAATTGAGACAGAGTCTCACTTTTGTCACCCTTGGTAGAGTGCTATGGCGTCATAGCTCACAGCAACCTCAAACTCTTGGGCTCAAGTAATTTTCTTGTCTTAGCCTCCCTAGTAGCTAGGACTATAGGCACCCATCACAATGCCTGGCTGTTTTTTTGTTTGTTTGTTTAGCAGGCCCGGGCTGAGTTTGAACCTACCAGCCCTTGAGCATGTGGCCAGTGTGCCCTAACTACTGAGCTATGGGTCCCCAGCCTCTTTTGGTGCTTCTTTTAAAATAGTACAGAATTTAGTGATTTAAAACCCTTTTGGAATTCTAATATGTGATGTCATTGAGATACCATGGCCAGACAGGAGCCATTCCATGGTTGCATAAACCATCAGTCTTTTACCTCTAATAGTAGGGTATATATAGGTATCACTAGTATAAGGTGGCAGATTTGTGCCTAGGATGACCTGTGTTATATTTAATTGAAATTAGGATGAGTGACAAGAATTATTGCCCTTTTATTTCTGTTCTGAAATGGAGTAGATTTTATTCAAAAGATAGTATGGTGAGGGAAAATTCCCCAGTATGGAGGTGTGTACACCAGTCTTTACAGTGACCTTAGAAGTTTGTTTACCTCTGCCTCAGTCCTGCCAGTTTGCCCCTACTGTGCTCAGTTTGTCTTTTAGCTGAGCTACAGTAGAGTAGAGGTAAAGAAAAGGAATCACAGTTTACCAATCATGCCAGAAACCTAGGCTATGAGAACAGACCTGGTACCATCTCATCTTTTCAGTTGTATAGAAGTTTCTCTTCAGCTTTGGTCCCCAGTGGGAGTAGTCGTAGGAAATAAGTCCAGGAACCTCCTCATTCAATATTTTAGCAGTTTAGATAGTCTTAATTATATGCTTTCTGTAATACTGTATTTCTTCTTTTTTTAATTGTTTGAGACTCATTGAGGGTACAGAGAATTAG
>NW_003859519.1:0-1057 GCF_000181295.1 Otolemur garnettii | reverse complement strand
GCCAGGGCCCGAGCCTGCCTACTTCACAAAGCTACTCCCATTTCCGGAAACAGCTAACTGGGGGAGATTCAGCGGCCCTCGGATGCGCCTCCCCGCGTTGCACCCCAACTCTGTCGCTACCGTCCGTGTGGCTTTGGCAGTCCTGTTCCTTTTCGAATCTTTTAAAGATTCTATTTTATTGTAGAATTAATCGCGGATGTATTTTCCTGGTTGAAAGTTGGAACACTTCCAACAAAGCGAGAACCTCCTCCCCTCCCCTCCCGAGAGAGGGCCACTTACCAAGGGTTCCTTAGTTTTTGTTTTTGTTCTGTCCGGAAGGGGAATTCTTCTTCCGAGGAAGGGACTTGGTTGCTGCGTCTTAACAGGGTACTTCGTTCTCCATCTTTGCAGATCTGGAAGCGAGAGAACCAGGGAGTAGCTTTGAGTAGGAAAAGGCGCGGAGGTCGCACCCTCGGAACCTGTCTTCCGCCGCAGACCCCTCGGTCCCCACTGACCGCGGTCGGCCGTGCGCCTTGCCCTCCCCGCCTGGGCCTGCTCCGCCGGGCTGGGTCGAGCTGCCCTGCCCGGGGAAAATGACTCAAATGAATTCAGTTTCCTCCGGATTGTGGCAGCTGCCCTCCAAGCGGCCCCGCGGTTTGCTTTGGCGTGAACGTGCTGATTGCTGGAGTTGAGGCGGGCCCCGAGTCCAGACTGGCCTCTGAGGATTTCCTACCCCATTTTACGACCCAAAGATGACGTCTTTTCCTGGGTCTCTGGCCGCAGACGCGGCCTCGGTTGGAAATTTGTAGTATTCGTTTCTTCGTTTTCTTTTTTCTTTACTCTCCCTCAACACGCACTCCCCTCGCTTCCCCAAGGATTAGAATAAGGAACAAGACGCCCTCTGCCCTCAGCCCCCTGGCCAGGGAGCTATCCTTTCACCCCCTCCTGTGTCCCTAGGCTGCACCAAGCCCTCTTCCTCCCTGGGGCATGGTCGCCCAAGGCAGTGGCGGTGCAGCGTGAGCTCAGGGGACCTTCCGCCTCCTCAGCTCCTCAGCGCCTTTGGCCTGTAGAGAATCTT
>NW_003859518.1:0-1057 GCF_000181295.1 Otolemur garnettii | reverse complement strand
CCATGGAATATTATGCAGCCCTAAAGAAAGATGGAGACTTTACCTCATTCATGTTTACATGGATGGAGCTGGAAAATGTTCTTCTTAGTAAAGTATCTCAAGAATGGAAGAAAAAGTATCCAATGTACACAGCCCTAATTTGAAACTAATTTATAGGTTTCATAGGAAAGATATAACCTAATTACAGCCTTAGAATATGGGGAGTGGGGAGGGAGAGGGGAGGGGAGGTGGGTGAAGGGAGGGTGATTGGTGGGGTCACCTCTATGGTTTATCTTATAAGGGTACAAGTGAATCTTTCTAAAAGCAGTGTATGAATGTCTTAATAACTAAGAAAATGACATGAAGGCTATGTTAACCAGTTTGATGAGAGTATTTCAAATTGTATATGAAAACACCACACTGTACTCCATGATTGCATTAATGTACACAGCTATGATTTAATAAAAAAAAAAAAGTAAAATTAGAAGTGGAGCTGGAAGGTGGGACTGAATTTCTGCAAGCTTATGATCAGACTTGGATAGATGAAGTTGCTTGTTATGGATGAGCAAAGACAGTGCTTCTGGAGATGGAATCTACTCCTGATGAAGATGCCATGAATGTTGAAATAAAAACAAAGGATTTAGATATCACATCAGCTTACTTGAGAATGCAGTGGCAGGATTCAAGAGGACTAACTCCAACTTTGAAAGAAGTTCTACTGTGGGTAAAATGCTCTTAACAGCGTTACATGCTACAGAGAAATCTTTGGTGAAAGGAAAAGCCAATCAATGTGACAAACTTTATTGTCTTATTTTAAAAAATTGCCACAGCCACCCCAAGGTTCAGCAACCACTGTCCTGATCAGTCAGGATTCATCAACAATGAAACAAGACCCTCTCCCAACATTACCACTCAATGAAGGCTCAGAGATCATTAGCATTTGTTAGCAAAAAAGTGTTTTTAAATTAAAGGCTGTACATATTTTAGACAAAATGCCATTCCTTACTTAATAGACTACAGTATCATGAAAACATAACTTTTATAGCCACTGGGAAACCAGAAACTGTGTGACTCACTT
>NW_003859517.1:0-1057 GCF_000181295.1 Otolemur garnettii | reverse complement strand
TGAGCCCAGGAGTTGGAGGTTGCTGTGAGCTGTAATGCCACGGCACTCTGCCCAGGGGGACAGCTTGAGGCTCTGTCTCAAAAAAAAAAAAGAAAGGCTGTGAAAAGAAAATCAGTGGCAGAATATTATCCGTATTTCCCCCCCAAATTTGAGATCACATCTCTTCATTTACTCATGAAGAAAAAAATCATAGGTGGCCAGTTCTTAAATTTAGGAATACTATTACAAACAAAATTAAGGTTATAATACAAACTCCAGTGTGTGGACACATCACATTTTAAAAGTGTAAATGACTGATTAATATACATTTAAAGTCAGTTAATTCCATTTGAGGGTCTTCATTTTGCTGATTGTTAAATTGCCACTGAAATAGTATAGTACTCTGCAAAATTTTGTTTTCTAAAATTATTTTAGATATTATTTTCAAATATTTTTCTATAAATAACGTGACTTTTATAACACACGAGTACGCATTGAAATCTGTCAGTATTATGATTTCTAATTCCAGCATTCGCTGAAATTCTAGCTATGCCTACAGGTGTCAGCAGGACTTGCATCCATTGCTCCCAAATACATAAATTAATTTTACTTTATTATTCTTTTCATTCTCGTATTAAATATTCAATGGTCTCCCTTTGTACAGCTATCGTTTTAGTATAATGACTGGAAATAAAATATTAGCACAAATTACTAATCAGTTTCAAGGCACATGGCTTTATTTTGGCCATTAACCCCAGCATTTAAAGTTAGCAGGTTCCTTTAAAACCAGCGCTGCTAGCATTTCATTGACTAGCTCTAAAATTGGTGCCTCCATCCCTCGATCACCCAGTTAATTTTAACCTTGCTTTCCCACAGCTGTACTGCTTTACTCATTCCAAAACAACTCCCCGATTTCATGCTTTCTGCTTCTTATGAAGCAATAGTGGAGAGGAAAAACAAAACCCATTCCTTTAAGAAAGATTCCGCCTCCTCTCTTATAAGCAAGCGCCTAATGGTAATTGTGGAGTCTCTTCTAAATACTTTACTACTCAGCGTCGGGCGAAGCTGCGGCTGCTGC
>NW_003859516.1:0-1057 GCF_000181295.1 Otolemur garnettii | reverse complement strand
GACGGGTAACGGCTGCCAGTGTCCCGCCTACCGCCTGACGAAGCGCCCCCGTATTGGCCATCACAAATAGGGCGGCACCATGATTGGCTCAGCCTGTGGGCGCCAAAGCGTGGGAAGGGGGCCGCTGGCGTGGATTTTGCCCGTCGGAGGGGGGAAGAGTTTGCACTGCAGGCTGGACCGGCAGAGCCACACAGAAAGATTTTATTGGTTTGCAGCCCAAGACTCTCGTCTCTACCCCACGGCTCTGCAAACCCCCCACGCAAGAAAATCCTGGTGGTCGGCGCCTGGGCGCCAGCCCCATACACAGACGGTGGCGGCTTCGAGCCCGCCCCCGCCAAACTGCAACAAAAAGTAGCCCAGCGTTGGCCATCACAAATAGGGCGGCACCATGATTGGCTCAGCCTGTGGGCGCCAAAAGCGTGGGAAGGGGCTGCTGGCGTGGATTTTGCCCGTCGGATGGGGGAAGAGTTTGCGCTGCAGGCTGGACCGGCAGAGCCACACAGAAAGATTTTATTGGTTTGCAGCCCGAGACCCTCGTCTCTACCCCACGGCTCTGCAAACCCCCCACGCAAGAAAATCCTGGTGGGCGGCGCCTGGGCGCCAGCCCCATACACAGACGGTGGCGGCTTCGAGCCCGCCCCCGCCAAACTGCAACAAAAAGTAGCCCAGCGTTGTGGTGGGCGCCTGTAGTCCCAGCTACTCCGGAGGCGGAGGCAGGAGAATCATCTAAGCCCAGGAGCTGGAGGTTGCTGTGAGCTGTGGCACCACTGCACTCTACCCAGGGCGACCAAGTCAGACTCTGTCTCAAAGAAAGAAAGAAAATCCCGGTGGCAGCAGCCAAACTGCCCCTTGTTTGGGCCCATGCTGGACAGGGGCCTGGCCTCCTTCCTTGATGGGCTGCCTTCTCGGCTGCCTGTTCCCCGGTGTTTTACTCCGCTCACCCTTGGGTTTTACTCCTCACACCTTCCAGGAATATCGTCCCCATGGCCGGGGACCAGGTAAGCCAGGGAGGCAAAATTTACGGGGCTGCCCAAAACTTCTGCAATATTTCAGTGTA
>NW_003859515.1:0-1057 GCF_000181295.1 Otolemur garnettii | reverse complement strand
CACTGGATTTAGTGAAAGTTAATGGGCAAAGCTAAATAGAACCCGAGTTCACCTGACATCAGGTGCCTGTCAATCCAGAGGCATCACCACCTGTTGCCCTTATGCTAGTTTGCTATAGTTATTAACAAGGTCTGAACTTCTAGAACTGGGTAATTAGTTCATTTTCATGGCAAGCTAAAATCGTTCTAGAAAGGAAAAAAAGAAGAAATGTAAATTAAGATTTACCTTATTTCACAGATACGGTCCTGCAAAAGTACCCATACAGCTTTCTAAAGCCCTTGATTTTAACTGTTTGCAGTTTGCCTGTGCATTTCTTTTTGAGGTCATGTGAAAATGCCTGTTTCCACCCTCGACCTTGATGTCAATTGTTGGCGCCTCCTGAAGTTTTGCCTTTTTGACAGACCAGTGCCATCTAGTGGTGAAAAGCGACAATCTGACATTCTTGGTTTTCTTAAACATCTCAGTGGAAACACCTCTGTTTTTCTTCATTTCACTTTTTAGTGTACTTATCAGGAATACATTTCAGCCAAAAACGTGGAAATAGCCTACATTTTTTTGTCTGTCAAGTTATATGAAATGTAGTAGTCAGATCTACTTATATTTTTGCCTTATTCTAAAAGCATTTGTGGCTGTTACCAGAAAACACATACCAATAAAATGGTAAAATATTTTAGAAACGACAAATGCTCGGGGACTGGTAAAGTTGGAACGAGAAGAGCAGGGAGGAGCAGGGGAAGACACTTTTTAAAGTAATCCTTTAGTGGATTAATACTTAGCTAAGTGAAAAATCTTTTTTTGTGGTAGGAATAACTCACAGTTGCTGTATTTACTGATGTAGAATACATCTCTTCACACATCTCTCTGTAATTAAGGGCTCATCATCCAGTTTGTGAGTTATCCGGGCTCCCTTCTTCTTCTTTTTCCCTTGATAACGTGTGATTTTATGCTGGTTTTTCAAAACTGTGATCCCAGGACCAAGGCAACATCACCATCACCAGGAAACTCACTAGAAATACAAATTTTTGGGCTCGGCGCCTGTGGCTCAAGTGGCTAAGGC
>NW_003859514.1:0-1057 GCF_000181295.1 Otolemur garnettii | reverse complement strand
ACTTCCCCCTTCCCCAATCTTGACGGCTTCCAACCAAAGTGCCCCTATGTATATAGACATGATGGAAGTAACTGGTTTTACAGTTCTTGATGAAGCCTGTGGGCGTAGCAGTCTCAGGAGGTGCCAGTGCATTTTCCTGTCGGGGCTCATTTCCCTGCTATTGTTCGGACAAGTTTCATTACACTCCTGGGGGGACCAGAAACAATGGTGCGCACTTGGGAAAGGACCACCAGCCTTATGCTCCGAGAGGAAAACAGCTGCCTCGCAGCATTCCAGCCCCTGAAGGTTTAAAATTTCCTGTCAAACTCCATCTTAAAGCAGCCCGGTCTCGCTCACAGCAGAGGGATTTTTGAGTTTGATGGAAAGAGTCAGAGACTGGAGGCTGCTTCTCTTCCTCACACCAGTTTGGGGCTCTGGAGATGGAGGGTTAAGCTCCCCAGCCACTCTCTCGAGAACGGGAAATAATTCCAAGTCACAGAAATGCTGCCTATATTAGGTAAAGTAGGTAGGCAGTGCAAAATCGCCTCAGTCAGTACCACCCACCCTCCAATAAAAATAAATAAAAGAAAGAAAGAAATTGCCTATGTCCCTGTCTTCAGTATGTAGGGGACCCTAGGCTGGCAATTATGGTTGAGAACCAGCAAGGATTCAAGGGGCAAGGGGACTTGGCAGGTGCAGAGGAGGGGGACGTAAGGAATGTGGGGAGAAGGAGGGGGTATGAGGTCACGTGCAGCTGCTGCACGCCTGGCACGTGCAGGAGGCCAATCTCAAACTCGGTGAAAACCAGGAGGTGAGAACGGCTCAGTGAAATGCCCTCCTCTACGCTGACCAGGGCTCCTGGTTGCCTTCACGCCATGCACTGCGAACTATTCTTAAATCACTGTTAATGTCCTTGATAATCTGCCCCTTCCCGTCTCTTCAGAATATGCTTTCTATGACAGCAGGGTCATTATTCAGCAGCTCTCCACCTACAGAGGAAAACAGGAAACTCCTGGCCAGCAGGGTGAAGACTCTGAGGAACACACACGGCCCTCTGCTGTGAGAAGCAGAGTGCACA
>NW_003859513.1:0-1057 GCF_000181295.1 Otolemur garnettii | reverse complement strand
GGGAGGGGGACAATGGAATGCACTAATGTCTTCAAGTGCTAGCATGATCCTGGGCCCATGGAGGTGGCCAGGCCATGTGCATCCTCTTGTTCCCTCTAGCTGGGCAGTCTTGTTAGAATGTACTTCCTGTGGAGACCAGAGGCCAATGACCCCTAGTCAGTGGAAATGTCCTTGGGCTGCTTCTGAAGCTTTGCAGAGCACGTCTAGTCCCTTGTCCCTGTGTCCTCTAAAATGTTTGAAGAAAACCAGCACATCATTCCTCTGCCTCTTGTCCCCTAGTTCTTTCCCAGACTTCACACCATTCCGATGGATTCCTTAGGGTGGATCCAATCCACCTAGCCCTAACCTAACCCTAACCCTAACCCTAACCCTAATGTTGGTTCTCATCTGTTGTGCCTCTTCCAGACTTTTGCATCCAGCTTAAGCAAGGCATGACAGTGCAATTTGTTTTTTTGGACAATAACATGTGGACAGAAGCATCATATGCCCCTTCCAGGCCCCTGTAAAGAGCCATTCTGTGCTTTGCTATGTCTCTTTTCCCTCTGTAACTAGACAGAATGTCTTAGATAGAAACTACTCTGTCAACATGGGTCCCAGAGCAAAGATGACATAGATCAGAGCCACAGACAACCTACAGTGGCCATGGAACATGAGAAAGTAGCCGTTGAGATTTGGCAGTCTTTTGTTACTGTCGGAAAACTCAGCCTGTCCTGACTGACACACACTCATTTGCCAATGTCTCTTTGTAAGCGGGACTTCTCACCTTAAGAGGTTGTGAACTGCGAAGTAGGATAGCACGCCCAATTCTGTGACTAGGGATTTATGGGGGCATCTATTAATCCAGCATTTCTTACAGTGGCAGCTTATAATAACCTTGAGTGCAACGCATTACTCATGAACATGAATAGCTGGTAGGAAATGACTTTCTCATTTCCTGCATAAGCAAAAGAACATCTAAACCTGAAGAGATCGCTTGCCCTTTAATGCCCCCACTGGCATTAAATTTCATCCTAGGGGCTCTGACTCATCTCTCTAGCCCACAGGGTTAATTTTTTAA
>NW_003859512.1:0-1057 GCF_000181295.1 Otolemur garnettii | reverse complement strand
CGCCACCTTAGGTGTACGTGGCTGGCGCCTTAGCCGGTTGAGCTATAGGCGCCGAGCCTGAACTGAATTTTTAATTGCTTAATTGAAGCCATGGAACTTAAAAACCTTTTATAATTTATATTTATTTATTTATTATATTTTTTGTGAGACAGTATCACTATGTGGCCCTGGGTAGAGTGCCATGGCATCATAGCTCACAGCAACCTCCAGCTCTCAGGCTGGGACTACAGGTGCCTCCCACAATGCCTGGCTATTTTTTGTTGCAGTTTGGCCGGGGCCAGGTTTGAACCCGCCACCCTCGGTACATGGGGCCGGTGCCCTACGCACTGAGCTGCAGGCACCTCCTAGTCCTCTTTTCTTAATAAATGTTATCTAAAATGTGACCAGTTTTCATGGAGTCATAGGATTTAGAAATTCCTCCAGAGATCATCTGATTCAAGACTTCTTGACTTTTTTTTTTTTTGAGCAGAACCTCAAGCTGTCGCCCTGAGTAGAGGGCGTATGGCATCACAGCTCACAGCAACCTCCAACTTCTGGGCTTAGGTGATTTGCTTGCCTCAGCCTCCTGAGTAGCGGGGACTACAGGCACCCGCCACAATGCCCAGCTATTTTTTTGTTCCAGTTTGCCTGGGGCTGGGTTTGAACCTGCCACTCTCTGTATATGGGGCCGGTGCCCTATCCACTGAGCCACAGGTGCCACCCCGCCTATGTGTTTTTAAAGTATATATTTATGAGCTAGAGATAGAAACAGGTTACTAAATTTTGGCCAAAGTTGGATTTTACTGACAGCTTTTTCCAAAGGCTCAGGTTTAGACTAACAGTCCTTGTTAATTAGTAGTAGAAAAGAGAGAGATCTTGTATTAAATTGATTTGAATATATATTCAGGACCTAGAAAGAAGAGTTCCTGGTAGAAAAGAACTAAGCAGAGATTCTTTTTCTTATTGAGAAATATATTATTGCAGTTAAAATTTGAATGTTTAGAGAGGTTTAAACCATAGAGAGATAAACTGAAGATAAGACACAGGTTGAACTGAATTTTTTTTTTTTTTTTTTTGA
>NW_003859511.1:0-1057 GCF_000181295.1 Otolemur garnettii | reverse complement strand
AGTGGTTAAGTAGTAAACATTTTTTTTTTTTTTTACTAAGGAGTGATCTACCTTCATTGAGTGACAATATTCTGATTTTTCTTTTAAGATGACCTTGTACATTTTACTGTGTGACTGATACTAGGGGCAGTTACTCCAGATGCTAAGCACGTCTTCACCCTAGACAAAACATAGCTTCCTAACCCAAACTAGGTCAATTCAACTTTGGCCATAGAACCTTCAACTTTACCAGATCTATAGATTAGGAACTGTCATAGTTGGTATGGTTTTCATTTCTCTAATTTTATTGGCAGTGTACTGAACAGATATTGTTGTTTTTACTACCTATACCCCATAAGTACCCATTGTTCTGATTTTTTTCTGAAATCTAGTTAGTTAACTTTTCTTTTAATTCAATAAAATACATTTATTATGGTGCTTTGCTGAAGTTCCCTGGCATTATCTTTTATGACTTACAACTAAAGAATTAAAAAATTGCCTAAAATGAGGATAAAATAAAGTCATGGAATTTGGCAACTTGAAAGTCATCACTGATCTTAAAAAGGAAGTTTAGCTTGTTTCGTGAGTACTGAAATGACATTAGAACTTCAGGAGATGGAGATACTGAGTATAAACTTTTTCAACAAAACATGCTGTGCAGGGGAGTGTCTTGGTCCAGTTTAACCCAACACTTGGAATGTATAATTTATAAAGAAATTGGTTCTATTTAGCTCACTATCTTATGGGCTGAGAAGTTCAAAATTGGGTAACTTTATGTGGCAGCTTTTGGTGAGAGCCGGATGCTGTGCCAAAAGCTGCTGGAAAAATTAAAGGGGAACCACGTGCATGAGAGAAGGGCAAAACATTTTATAGCAACCTGCTCATAAGAAACTGACCTATTCCAGTGAGAAGGGAAACTCACTCCTACCACACTGTATTTATCATTTCAGGAGGACAATGCCTCAATGACAAACACCTCCTGTGAGGGCTCCCCTCCCAACATGGCCATATTGGGGCACAAACTGCAACGTGAGTTTCAGAGGTGACACCATCAAACCACCACAGGGAGCAAAGACAT
>NW_003859510.1:0-1058 GCF_000181295.1 Otolemur garnettii | reverse complement strand
AAAAAAAAAAAAAGAAAGAAAGTGACAATTAATTCTTCAAGGATGAGAACATAACTTAGGTTCCTCATAATTATATTCATATATGCATATATAATTTATATATATTTCCTATATAAGTATATATATGCACATACAGAAATATAGAAGTAATATATATAAATAAACTTTATATATGCAAATATATAGATACACACACAACTCACAAAAGATAACAAGTGTCCCCTCTGGAGATGGGCTTACTTACCAGAAAGGTACATGATCAGATATCAAACCAATAACAGGAAGTCAATCAAGGAAGAAACTTCTAGAGAATATTTTCAGTCTACATATATTTGCATGAACACTCAACTAAGAATGCTTTTGGCAGAAAGCCTGCTGTGAGAACAGTGACCATCAGATCTGAGCGTGTATCAGAATTACTGGACTCTGAATCCTGAAATGTGGATTCAGGAAGTTGGAGTGAGGTGAGAGAATGTTCATTTCCAACAAGTTATTGAGGTGATTTTGATGCTGTGTGTCCAAGGACCACACTCTGAGAATGACTGGCTTACTTTGAAGCCATGCTAACCACAATATAAAACAAGAAGACTGGAGGTAGTTGGCTTTGGATTGGCTGTGGCTCCATAAGGTCTTTAAGGACAAAATCTCTTTCTAACTTACTGTTCCCACATCTTCGACTGTTAGCTCCTTATGTGTGGGCCTGTTGCCGCCACCACCACCCCACTGTGTCACAGCATGCCTAACACAGCTCCAAAAATTATGTCTTTACGTGATCCCATTCAAGACAGGAAGAAAAAGCAAAGTAATAACACACAGCTTTTACTTCCCGAGGCTTTGTTTTTCAATCTAGAAAAAAAAATCTTTCCCAGTATCCCAAGCCAAGTTTCTCTTCTCCCTCATTGGCCAGAACTAGATCACATGCACTCTGTCACCTCACCAATTACTACATTGACAAGAGGGATGGGGCTCGGTGCCTATAGCTCAACCGGCTAAGGCGCCAGCCACGTACACCTAAGGTGGCGGGTTCGAATCCCCAGCCCGGACCCGCCAAACAACAA
>NW_003859509.1:0-1058 GCF_000181295.1 Otolemur garnettii | reverse complement strand
AAAAATAGCCGGGCGTTGTGGCGGGCGCCTGTGGTCCCAGCTACTTGGGAGGCAGAGGCAGGAGACTTGCTTGAGCCCAGGAGTTGGAGGTTGCTGTGCGCTGAGATGCCACGGCACTCTACCCAGGGAGACAGCTTGAGGCTCCTGTCTCAAAAAAAACAATACAAAATGCCTAGAATAGGTAAATCTGTAAAGGTAGAAAGTATATAAATGGTTGTAAGAGGATGCTGGGGGAATTGGGGAGCAACTGCCAGTAGGTATAGGACTTCTTTTTTGGGTGATAAAATATTCTAAAATTAATGGTTGACACACTGTGTGTCACTACTCTGTACATAATCAGAACCACTGAACCACTTTAGAGTTAATTTTATGGTATATGAATTATATCTAAGTAAAGTTACAGAAAAAAACATGTATACTACAGTTTTCTCCATTTGTCCAATATGTCTCTTACAGCTTTCTTTTTTTTGGTGAAAGATCATCCATTGTATTTGGTTATCATGTTTTTAATGGGTTGTATTAACAACAGCAATAACAAGGAATGTATAAATATTTAGGTCCCCTGGAAATAAGGAAATATTTTTCTCAAATGTTTTAAAACATTTAATATGGATCAGTTTTATTTCAGATGCATACAAAATAAAACATTTCATAAAATTAAAATTACTCTTATGAGTGAGCTTTTTTTAAAATTTCAGATTAATATGAGGATGCAGATGATTAGGTTGCAGTGTTTGTGTTTGTTAGGTAACGTTCCTTGTTGTGTGGCCGTATAGCCTTGTGTGTGCCCATTAGGTGGGAGCCCAGCAGTTCCCCCGCCTCCTGTTCCTCCTCCCCACTCCCACCAACTTGAATTAAATTGAGTTTTTGTGTGTAAGCTTTTGGTGAAGACAGATCAAAGACATTTGGAGTAATGTCTGATTAAAAAATAAAGTCCCTAGAGTACAGTACTTATGCTGTTTTAAGCTAGAATTTTGAAAAATTGATTTGTTTGATTTTATTTTATTTTATTTTTTTTTTGAGACAGAGCCTCAAGCTGTCCCCCTGGGCAGAGTGCC
>NW_003859508.1:0-1058 GCF_000181295.1 Otolemur garnettii | reverse complement strand
TCATTTTGTACCATATTTCTGTAAATCTCAGATTTCATTCATTTTGCAACAGCGTGATACCTCGTTCACCGTGAAGGGAGGAAACCTAAATGCTGCCACTGGAGCTGTAATGTAAATGTCATGACTTTTAACAAATTTACCTGCTAAAAGATCCCTTTCAATCTCAATTTGAGATGTTTAAAATTCCATATCATTCTTCAGATGATTAAGAATAATATTCTGCATGAAATTAATTGGTTAAAGTACGTCTAACTGTCTTTATTCTGGTAGTTAAACTCTTCTGATGTACTTTCTGACTCAGCATTGTTGATATTTGTATTTTTTCGTATTTCATTATTTTCTATGCCTTCAAAAATACTGATGATGCAAAATTATTTAATGATGGCTTAATTATTATTTCTGACATTTCCTTTGAAGATTTTTATACCCATTTTTGCAAGTTTTGTACATGCAAGTGGATAATAACCATTCCCTAATGCCTTCAACAGCCTCCCATGATGGTAAGATGAATTCTGACTTTAGAAATGTTGAAATGTGAGAATGATTTCTCCAAGTTACAAAAAATGAAATTAATAATTCTTAGTCACATGATTTTGTAAAAACACATTTCTTGAAAAATTGGTTTGAGATTCTCCATGAAAATGTCTTGCCACTTGCTTTTTTGGTCTTCACTGTGGAGAAAGATGGTTGTTACCAAATGTCATAAAGGTTTTTATGTAGATGCATTTTAAAAAACATTATTCCTTGGGATTACTCTGGGGTCACATGACTGGATCTCACCAGAATACTGTAAAACAAAGGGAAGATATGTCACTCTTCATACCAAATAGAGGGAGCCTAAATTCATGAGTTACACAATCGTTGAAAACTATCTTTGTGAAAAACACATTTTTCAAAGCTGTTGAAGTTGAGGGTTTTTCTTTGTTAGGTATCATCTTAGTAATGACCCTGTGGCAAATTTCTGTGTAAACTGAGCCCCACAGGTTATAATTTGTGAATGGCATATTGAAACATGGGATTATTTTGGACCAGAAAACATAAGCATCTTCTAGTAGATG
>NW_003859507.1:0-1058 GCF_000181295.1 Otolemur garnettii | reverse complement strand
AAATTACTCTCTCATAGCTGAAAAAAGTACTAGGACCTCCACACAGCCTGTATTTTTTTTCTGATAATCTCATATCTCTACTTGACTTTGGAAACAGCCACCCTGAAATCTCAGGCCCCCATCACAGAAGAACGAGATTATTTCTTGTTCACTGTTCATAGAGCAGTCTTCAGGATGGAACGCGGTTGGCCCCGCTTAAATTACTTGTTACCCTGAATCAGCATCTGTGTTCAGGAAACTATGAGTGGCTGGATCTTCTGCTCAGGAGAGAGACGTGTTCTTACCCGAGAGCAAGTGAGTAAAGGGTCAGAAATATTACAAGCAACCCAAACAAGAGGCACCACAATTTACTACACTGTATCTGTGTGTGCCTAACGTAAAAGTTCTCTCATCTAAGTTATATTGATGGAGACTTTAAAAAGCTATTTAGGGTCAGTGCCTGTGGCTCAAAGGAGTAGGGCACCAGCCCCAAATGCCAGAGGTGGCGCCAAAAACTGCCAAAAAAAATAATTTAAAAAAAGGGCTTACATGACCTGAATTTTTTTTGATATTTCTTAACAACATTTTGAGCATGTACAACAACATGAGGACACGTGGGTGATACTTATATAAAGCCCTGGGTCTGCCTCAGCTGCCATATCATAACCTGAGGGAGAAAGGAAGGGGCAGAGGTCAGGCCTGGAGAGCTGCATTTTATCAAGTCCCTTCCAACCTTGTAACACTTGCCACATTTGACGAGATCGCCTTTCAGTAGTAAAAGTCTTTTTTTTTTTTTTCTTTTTTTGAGACAGAGCCTCAAGCTGTCCCCCTGGGTAGAGTGCCATGGCATCACAGCTCACGGCAACCTCCAACTCCTGGGCTCAAACGAGTCTCCTGCCTCAGCCTCCCAAGTAGCTGGGACCACAGGCGCCCACCACAACGCCTGGCTATTTTTTTTGGTTGCAGCCGTCATTGTGGTTTGGCGGGCCCGGGCTGGATTTGAACCCACCACCTTAGGTGTATGTGGCTGGCGCCTTAGCCACTTGAGCCACAGGCGCCGAGCCAGTAGTAAAAGTCTT
>NW_003859506.1:0-1058 GCF_000181295.1 Otolemur garnettii | reverse complement strand
ATCACAGCTCACAGCAAACTCCAACTCCTGGGCTCAAGTGATTCTCCTGCCTCCGCCTCCCAAGTAGCTGGGACTACAGGCACCTGCCACAATGCCTGGCTGTTTTTTGGTTGCAGCCGTCATTGTTGTTTGGCGGGCCCAGGCTAGATTTGAACCCCTGACCTTGGGTGTACGGGGCTAGCACCTTAGCCACTTGAGCCACAGGCACTGAACTGGGTTTTTCATTTTTTAATGAGTCAGTGTCTTACTCTCACTCAGACAAGTCTTGAATTCCTGAGCTCAAGCTATTCTCTCGTCTTAGCCTTCCATAATGCTGGGATTAAAGGCGTGAGCTGCCCTGTCCAGCTATATATATATAGTTTTGAGACAGAGTCTTACTCTGTCGCCCTGGGTAGAGTGCCATGGCGTCATCATAGCTTACAGCAGAGGTTCTCAACCTGTGGGTTGAGACCCACAGGAACTGTCTTAAAGGGCTGTGGCATTAGGAAGGTTGAGAACCACTGGCTTACAGCAACCTCAAACTCTTGGGCTCAAGGGATCTTGTTGCCTCAGCCTCCTACGTAACTGGGACTACAGGCGCCTGCCACAATGCCTGGCTAGTTTTTTATTTTTGATAGAGACCTGGGTTTCACTCTTGCTCAGTCTGATCTCCAACTCCTGAGCTCAAGCAGTCTGTCCACTTGGGCCTCCTAGAGTGTTAGGATTACAGGCATGAGTCACCACACCTGGCCCTGTATTTATATTTTTAACAGTATAGAATCATTGTACTCCTAGATGGTATTTTTGGTAGTTGACTTTCTTTCTTTCTTTTTTTTTTTTTTTTGCCGGGGCTGGGTTTGAACTTACTACCTCCAGTATATGGGGCTGATTGATACCCTACCCTTTTGAGTCACAGGCGCCACCCTTTTTTTTTTTTTAAGACAGAATCTCACTTTATTGCTCTTGGTAGAGTTCTATAGTGTCAGAGCTCACAGCAACCTCCAAATTCTGGGTTTATGCTATTGTCTCAGCCTCCTGATTAGCTGGGACTACAGGTGCTTGCCACAATGCCTGGCTAT
>NW_003859505.1:0-1058 GCF_000181295.1 Otolemur garnettii | reverse complement strand
GGCACTCTGCCCAGGGGGACAGCTTGAGGCTCTGTCTCAAAAAAAAAATAAAATAAAATAAAATCAAACAAATCAATTTTTCAAAATTCTAGCTTAAAACAGCATAAGTACTGTACTCTAGGGACTTTATTTTTTAATCAGACATTACTCCAAATGTCTTTGATCTGTCTTCACCAAAAGCTTACACACAAAAACTCAATTTAATTCAAGTTGGTGGGAGTGGGGAGGAGGAACAGGAGGCGGGGGAACTGCTGGGCTCCCACCTAATGGGCACACACAAGGCTATACGGCCACACAACAAGGAACGTTACCTAACAAACACAAACACTGCAACCTAATCATCTGCATCCTCATATTAATCTGAAATTTTAAAAAAAGCTCACTCATAAGAGTAATTTTAATTTTATGAAATGTTTTATTTTGTATGCATCTGAAATAAAACTGATCCATATTAAATGTTTTAAAACATTTGAGAAAAATATTTCCTTATTTCCAGGGGACCTAAATATTTATACATTCCTTGTTATTGCTGTTGTTAATACAACCCATTAAAAACATGATAACCAAATACAATGGATGATCTTTCACCAAAAAAAAGAAAGCTGTAAGAGACATATTGGACAAATGGAGAAAACTGTAGTATACATGTTTTTTTCTGTAACTTTACTTAGATATAATTCATATACCATAAAATTAACTCTAAAGTGGTTCAGTGGTTCTGATTATGTACAGAGTAGTGACACACAGTGTGTCAACCATTAATTTTAGAATATTTTATCACCCAAAAAAGAAGTCCTATACCTACTGGCAGTTGCTCCCCAATTCCCCCAGCATCCTCTTACAACCATTTATATACTTTCTACCTTTACAGATTTACCTATTCTAGGCATTTTGTATTGTTTTTTTTGAGACAGGAGCCTCAAGCTGTCTCCCTGGGTAGAGTGCCGTGGCATCTCAGCGCACAGCAACCTCCAACTCCTGGGCTCAAGCAAGTCTCCTGCCTCTGCCTCCCAAGTAGCTGGGACCACAGGCGCCCGCCACAACGCCCGGCTATTTTT
>NW_003859504.1:0-1058 GCF_000181295.1 Otolemur garnettii | reverse complement strand
AAGACTTTTACTACTGGCTCGGCGCCTGTGGCTCAAGTGGCTAAGGCGCCAGCCACATACACCTAAGGTGGTGGGTTCAAATCCAGCCCGGGCCCGCCAAACCACAATGACGGCTGCAACCAAAAAAAATAGCCAGGCGTTGTGGTGGGCGCCTGTGGTCCCAGCTACTTGGGAGGCTGAGGCAGGAGACTCATTTGAGCCCAGGAGTTGGAGGTTGCCGTGAGCTGTGATGCCATGGCACTCTACCCAGGGGGACAGCTTGAGGCTCTGTCTCAAAAAAAGAAAAAAAAAAAAAAGACTTTTACTACTGAAAGGCGATCTCGTCAAATGTGGCAAGTGTTACAAGGTTGGAAGGGACTTGATAAAATGCAGCTCTCCAGGCCTGACCTCTGCCCCTTCCTTTCTCCCTCAGGTTATGATATGGCAGCTGAGGCAGACCCAGGGCTTTATATAAGTATCACCCACGTGTCCTCATGTTGTTGTACATGCTCAAAATGTTGTTAAGAAATATCAAAAAAAATTCAGGTCATGTAAGCCCTTTTTTTAAATTATTTTTTTTGGCAGTTTTTGGCGCCACCTCTGGCATTTGGGGCTGGTGCCCTACTCCTTTGAGCCACAGGCACTGACCCTAAATAGCTTTTTAAAGTCTCCATCAATATAACTTAGATGAGAGAACTTTTACGTTAGGCACACACAGATACAGTGTAGTAAATTGTGGTGCCTCTTGTTTGGGTTGCTTGTAATATTTCTGACCCTTTACTCACTTGCTCTCGGGTAAGAACACGTCTCTCTCCTGAGCAGAAGATCCAGCCACTCATAGTTTCCTGAACACAGATGCTGATTCAGGGTAACAAGTAATTTAAGCGGGGCCAACCGCGTTCCATCCTGAAGACTGCTCTATGAACAGTGAACAAGAAATAATCTCGTTCTTCTGTGATGGGGGCCTGAGATTTCAGGGTGGCTGTTTCCAAAGTCAAGTAGAGATATGAGATTATCAGAAAAAAAATACAGGCTGTGTGGAGGTCCTAGTACTTTTTTCAGCTATGAGAGAGTAATTT
>NW_003859503.1:0-1058 GCF_000181295.1 Otolemur garnettii | reverse complement strand
AGACAGAGCCTCAAGCTGTCGCCCTGGGTAGAGTGCTGTGACATCACAGCTCACAGCAACCTCCAACTCCTGGGCTTAAGCAAGTCTCCTGCCTCTGCCTCCCAAGTTGCTGGGACTATAGGTGCCCACCACAACACCTATTTTTTGGTTGCAGCCATCATCGTTGTTTTGTGGGTCTGGGCTGGATTCGAACCCGCCAGCTCAGGTGTATGTGGCTGGCGCCTTAGCCGCTTGAGCCACCGGTGCCCAGCTGATAGTTGTGTTTTTTTGTTCCTGGGTTACTTAACTTTGGATAATAGTCTCTAGTTCCATCTAAGTTGCTATAAAAGATATTTCATTTCTTTTGAAAAAGTTTCATCTTGACGTTGGGGGTTATGTCTTTCCTCGCCTTTTTTCTTTTTTTTCAGAACTTTACAGATAGCTTTGATTTAGAGATCCATATTTTAATATCGTTTTTCTCTACCTATTCCCAATAGAAGTCCTCAGTTATCTCAAAGCTTGGGCTGTTTGTTTCCCCACTTTGTTAGTTATGATGGTAGGTAGAGAAAATGTGGTTTTTGGTTTTTGTTTGTTTGTTTGTTTGTTTTTGGTAGGAAGAGAGCTGTGGCCATCTGTGCACAGCTGCCTACCCTGGTGTTTTGTTTTGTTTTGTTTTTTAAGAGACAGAGTCTCACTTTCTTGCCCTGGGTAGAGTGCTGTGGCATCACAGCTCACAGCAACCTCCAGCTCCTGGGCTTAGGTGATTCTCCTGCCTCAGCCTCACAAGCAGCTGGGACTACAGGTGCCCACCACAACACCCAGCTGTTTTATTTTTGTTGTTGCAGTTTGGCTGGGGCCGGGTTTGAACCCACCACCCTCGGTATATGGGCCAGCGCCCTACTCACTGAGCCACAGGTGCTGCCCTTCTACCCTGTTTTTTTAAAAATGTCATTCTCGGCTTGGCACCCATAGCTCAACTGACTAAGGCGCCAGCCACGTACACCTAAGGTGGCAGGTTCGAATCCCCAGCCCGGACCCGCCAAACAACAATGACGGCTGCAACCAAAAAAAATAGCCGG
>NW_003859502.1:0-1058 GCF_000181295.1 Otolemur garnettii | reverse complement strand
CATACTTGTGTTCATTTTCACGTGTGGAGTAGTCTTGTCTTGCTGGACGGCGTTCATTATCGTTGTTGCAGCTTTCATGTGCCGTCATGAGAAAGACAGAGCTTGAATTAGAGCAATGAGAAAACATTTGTAAATTTCTTGTTCAACTTGCCAAAAGCGGAAGTGAAATCAGCAACATATTAGTCCAAGTGTGAGGGTATTGCCATGAAGAAAACAACAGTGTACACATGGAATACACACAGAGGGAAAGCATCACCATGGACAGAGGCCAGAGTGGCCCATCCCGAGCAGAACTGACACAAATGTTGTAAAAGTTTGTGGAATTGTGCGTCAAAATCGTCAGCTGACCATGAAAAGCATAGTAGACCAAGTAAACGTGATGAGAGAAACAGGAAAATCTGACCTGAAAATCTTGGCATGACAAACGTGTTCCTCTTGCATCACGGCAATGTACCGGCACACACAGCACTGTCTTTAACGGCGTTTTTAGCCTACTGTGAACAAATAACTATATTGGAACACCCTGTCTAATGACCTGATCTGGCCCCAAATGACTTTCTTCTTTACCGCAAGATCAAGGACATACTGAAGGGAAAACATTTTGATGACGTTCAAGACGTCAAGGGTAATATGAGGAGAGCTCTGAAGGCCATTCCAGAAAAAGAGTTGGAAATTGCTTTGAAGGTGGACTAGGCGCTGGCATTGGTGCGTAGCTTCCTGGGGAAGTGCTTCAAAGGTGGCCCTAGTGATGATATTCAGCAATCAGGTTATAGCACTTTTTCTAGGACAAGTTTGTGAACTTAATTGTCAGTCCTCATATTATGCAATGATACCTCATCGAACATGAGTTTGGGGCAGCAATTGCATCGTCTTCTATTAACTTTACAAATCCCTCTCTTTTACATCCATTTGCCAGGGCACCATCAGTAACAATAGCAGATATGTTGACAAGGGTCAAAGAAAATTCCTTAAACATATTTTTTATTGCTTCATATAAATCCTTAGACTTAGTTGCCTTTCTTTTCTTTTCCTTTCTGGTTTTTTTTTTTTTTTTTTTT
>NW_003859501.1:0-1058 GCF_000181295.1 Otolemur garnettii | reverse complement strand
CCTTTTTCTGTATTTGGGCTCCACTCAGCATGGCCCTTTCATGAGACAGCTTGCAAACTCTGAAATTATTCCACTCTTGTCAAAGCTTTAAATTTGGAGGAATTTACAACACATGGGTATCAGAACTGAGGACAATCACGTAGTTAAAAGAAAAGTTCCTGCACAAGATGGTATGACAGAATCGTTTATAGAAACATCTACAGGATGATATTATACAAACAGGGACAGGAACCAGTTTTCTAGTTCCCTGGACTTATCTTTGTCACTGCCAAAGATAAGGCCCAAATAGATTAAGAATTCTGCTAGGCTGCAGCTGCCTCCCTCTGCCTGATTTCAGAGTCTTTTTACATTGATGGTCCCTCCCAGCTGGGAAGACTTAAATTGTAAACCTGCCAATATATTTACCACGTGTTTGTCATGAGTCTCTGGTCTCCAATGTTGGTGGAAAATCACTATACCACCGCCCCAAACATTTACATTACTTAAGGCTTGTTAGTTTGATAACAAGCACAAATCAACCCAGTATATTTCTGACCATTTACTTAAAGGTCAGCCTCTAAGATGCACTTTTTTTTCCCCTCACTATGTCGCCCTGGGTAGAGTGCTATGTCGTCATAGCTCACAGCAACCTCAGACTCTTGGGCTGAAGCAATTGTCTTGCCTCAGGCTCCTGAGTAGCTGGGACTCCAGGTGCCCACCACAACGCCTGGCTATTTTTTAGTTGAAGTTGTCAGTGTTGTTTGGCAGGCCCAGGCTGGGTTCGGACCCTTCAGCTCCCATGTATGTGGCCAGCACCCTAGCTGCTGTGTTATCTTACTTACTTATATACCCTAACAATGAAGCATTCTGCATGCATAATCTTAAATTTACAATACAATAAAGTTACAAAAAAATCACAAGCCTCATTTATCTCTTTTTTTTTGCTTCAAGGAACAAAGTATTCATCTGTAAAGAACAGATGTAATCTTTAACTTAGCAGCACAATAACCTTATCTTGATTTACTGCTACTCAGGTCTCTTCAGGAAATTCCTGACCACAGCATGCTCTGTTTTCAGCA
>NW_003859500.1:0-1058 GCF_000181295.1 Otolemur garnettii | reverse complement strand
TTGTTGTTTGGCGGGTCCGGGCTGGGGATTCGAACCCGCCACCTTAGGTGTACGTGGCTGGCGCCTTAGCCGGTTGAGCTATAGGCACCGAGCCCCATCCCTCTTGTCAATGTAGTAATTGGTGAGGTGACAGAGTGCATGTGATCTAGTTCTGGCCAATGAGGGAGAAGAGAAACTTGGCTTGGGATACTGGGAAAGATTTTTTTTTCTAGATTGAAAAACAAAGCCTCGGGAAGTAAAAGCTGTGTGTTATTACTTTGCTTTTTCTTCCTGTCTTGAATGGGATCACGTAAAGACATAATTTTTGGAGCTGTGTTAGGCATGCTGTGACACAGTGGGGTGGTGGTGGCGGCAACAGGCCCACACATAAGGAGCTAACAGTCGAAGATGTGGGAACAGTAAGTTAGAAAGAGATTTTGTCCTTAAAGACCTTATGGAGCCACAGCCAATCCAAAGCCAACTACCTCCAGTCTTCTTGTTTTATATTGTGGTTAGCATGGCTTCAAAGTAAGCCAGTCATTCTCAGAGTGTGGTCCTTGGACACACAGCATCAAAATCACCTCAATAACTTGTTGGAAATGAACATTCTCTCACCTCACTCCAACTTCCTGAATCCACATTTCAGGATTCAGAGTCCAGTAATTCTGATACACGCTCAGATCTGATGGTCACTGTTCTCACAGCAGGCTTTCTGCCAAAAGCATTCTTAGTTGAGTGTTCATGCAAATATATGTAGACTGAAAATATTCTCTAGAAGTTTCTTCCTTGATTGACTTCCTGTTATTGGTTTGATATCTGATCATGTACCTTTCTGGTAAGTAAGCCCATCTCCAGAGGGGACACTTGTTATCTTTTGTGAGTTGTGTGTGTATCTATATATTTGCATATATAAAGTTTATTTATATATATTACTTCTATATTTCTGTATGTGCATATATATACTTATATAGGAAATATATATAAATTATATATGCATATATGAATATAATTATGAGGAACCTAAGTTATGTTCTCATCCTTGAAGAATTAATTGTCACTTTCTTTCTTTTTTTTTTTTT
>NW_003859499.1:0-1059 GCF_000181295.1 Otolemur garnettii | reverse complement strand
ATCTCCATCCTCAGCCTCCTGTGGGGGAGGTAGGTGAGACCTGCTCCGGGGAAACTACGGAGGATGCCATAATAATGTTTGCACATGCTAAGAAAGGAGAAAACAGTGTTAAAATTGTCGTTCCCAAGTCACATTTGAGTGCCGCAATTACAAAAGGAACAAGACACAGTACACAGGATAACAAACATTAGTGGTGTGTACTGAATTTTAATAGAGTTTTTTTCTTTTCTTAAAATATGTAGACATTTTTGGTACCCTCTGCATTTCTGAGAGGTTCCAGTGTGCGTGAGTTGACAGCTCTGAGTACCGTGAGGACAGCAGTCAGCTACAAGCTCTGGGTGTGGCCCGCCTCCCAGGCTGGGAATCCAATCCAGCTTCGGCCCATCAGAGGACCTCCTCCTCCCATTTTCCCCTCTCCAAGCACGAGTTCACATTCGCTGAGATTGCCACAACACCAGGCAGGCCCTGAATCACGCGTGTGACTCACTTGTCAGCCGATTCCTCTGCAGAAAGCTCTTAGCAGTTAATTTCTGCCTAATTTATTATCCTTCAGCTTAGCCCTATAGCCCCATTAGCTAGGAGCCTGCCACGACTGAGTGAAATATTGTCTAATTTATTATCTTATTACTCCTCTGGAACAGGATCAATTAATTAACCCTTCCATTGTCCCTGGACTTGAATAATATTCTTGAATCTCAAATCCCACTTTGAAATGGTCCTGTGCTCCTCAAATGACATCTGTGCTTCCAGGATTTTCTTCGATGGTCCTGCCTGTCACACGGTGATGCCAGCATTTGGTTAAGGCCATCTTCTGAGCAAACATACTATGCAATGCTACCATAATTCAATGCAACTTCAAAAAGCAATACATGGATAACCCCTCTTCGACTGTGTGTATTTTTGGCTCCTCCGCCTTGACAGCAACAAAGAAACTCCAAAATAGGAGGTGAACGGCAGGAGTGTATGGCAGGGGGAGGCACCCACGGTTCTCCTGGGCCATAAACCCTGCAAAGAAGTGAAAGAAGCCACTTCCCCGGGCTCCTCTGGCAGCTGCAACCA
>NW_003859498.1:0-1059 GCF_000181295.1 Otolemur garnettii | reverse complement strand
AATCTCACCTAGCTACTAAGAGGATGTGCCCTCCAGAGAAGATATGCATATTTGGAATATGGATAAGGAATATTTGAAAAAATACAAGGGGGGGGGGTGAGGAGCCTATGGCCCAAGGAGTAGGGCGCTGGCCCTTTACTGGAGATGGCGGGTTCAAACCCGGCCGCAGCCAAAAAAAAAAAAAAAAGGGAATACAAGCGTTTTCATACAATCAAATATTTAAATTTTAAAATGAGGCACTTTTACTGCAAAGGGGGAAATTTTTCTCATCCAGACAATGCTAAAAAGTTAAAAAAAGAACATCGTAACTTTTCAGTTACATTGCTGCAATTCCTAACAAGGTAAGAACCACAAATATAAGGGTTTGGGAAAGGTAGTGGAGGGTTTGGGCGAGATTAAAGTGAAAGGAAATACTTTCTCTGCCCTCTTCCCCATTTTAAATAGCAATGATTACCAAATTTGGGGTCATTTAAATCGTCTTAAAATACCTTTTCCTCTAATATTAGATGGAGAAAAGCAGCATGACGAACCACTTTTCAGACACACCCACAGACATTCCCCCTCAAGAATCTAACTCCTGGACTTCAAAACACTGTTAACTGCAACTCGTGGAGGAGATACGCTGGCAGCCCAGCGGTACCCACCCAGCACCGCGGGGCTGGTGCTCAGCACGCACTCTTGCCCCAGGCCGCGGATCAGCTGGTAACCGGCCGTGGCAGCACTGCAGCGGTCCGCGGAGGAGAGGCATTCCCGCAGCTGCAGCAACGACGACTGCACACCAGCTCGCGAGGCCGCCATGATGCCGAAGAGCCCGCGCAAGCGCGCTCTCGGCCAGCTGCAACCAAAAAATAGCTGGGCATTATGGCAGGCGCCTGTAGTCCCAGCTACTTGGGAGGCTGAGGCAAGAGAATCACTTAAGCCCAAGAGTTTGAGGTTGCTGTGAGCTGTGATGCCACAGCACTCTACTTAAGCCCAAGAGTTTGAGGTTGCTGTGAGCTATGACACCACAACACTTTATCGAGGGCGACATAGTGAGACTATGTCTCAAAAAACAAAACA
>NW_003859497.1:0-1059 GCF_000181295.1 Otolemur garnettii | reverse complement strand
AAATATAGATAAAATTCAAGGTCACCAAAGTTCTTTACATCCAGAAATCAGAGTCCTCAGCTCTTGAGGTATGGTTAGTCGAATAGTACCGTCAACTTGTATCATTCAAAGAGGCAGGAGCCCTGTCAAAAAGTTCAGAGAACACATCCCAGTTAGAACAGCCTCAAAACATTACAGAGACCTAAACATTTACACAAGAAACATTTCATGAGGCCGACTGTATGTGAAGCATAACATGGGCTCTTGAGTTTCTTTAGTTGACTACAGCTCAGCACTCCTCTTTGGGCTCAGAATCACTGGGCAAGAGGCAGACAGAACAGCCCAGTGCAATCAGTAGTGCATGGTGCTACCTGGGCACAGAGGAGGGAGCAAGTAATACAAGGGGGAGATCTGCCAAAAGGATAAGGCCTGTAGAGAATGAGAGCTCCAAGGACAAGGGAGAATTCACCAGGGAGGGAAGAAAAGGTGTTCCAAACAGTTACAATTGTGGGAAGAGAGAGAACAGGGAGAGGGCATGAGAGCAAGATGGTGGTTTGGGGAGCAATAACAAGTCCTGCCCTAGAGCCAGTGTGCCCACAAGGGAGGCTCCTGAGACAGGAGGTGGGGCTGGAAAGGGTAAGCAACAGATAATGCAAAAAATAAAAGGGCTCGAGTGCCAAGTTTAGTGTTTGCATATTTATCCTAGAGGCACTGGGAACAAAGGGAAATTTCTGGAAAGGAATGTCATAACCTGTTTTTGTTTTTTTTTGAGACAGAGCCTCAAGCTGTCTCCCTGGGTAGAGTGCCATGGCATCACAGCTCACAGCAACCTCCAACTCCTGGGCTTAAGCGATTTTCTGGCCTCAGCCTCCCAAGTAGCTGGGACTACAGGTGCCTGCCACAACATCTGGTTATTTTTTTTTTTTTTTTTGGTTGTAGTTGTCATTGTTGTTTGGCAGGCCCAGGCTGGATTTGAACCCTCTAACTCTGGTGTATTGAGCTACAGGTGCCAAGCCCATGACCTCTTTTATGAAACAGCTTGTGTGGCAAAGTGAAAGGTGGCCTGGAAGTGGGAAAGCA
>NW_003859496.1:0-1059 GCF_000181295.1 Otolemur garnettii | reverse complement strand
TGTTTTGTTTTTTGAGACATAGTCTCACTATGTCGCCCTCGATAAAGTGTTGTGGTGTCATAGCTCACAGCAACCTCAAACTCTTGGGCTTAAGTAGAGTGCTGTGGCATCACAGCTCACAGCAACCTCAAACTCTTGGGCTTAAGTGATTCTCTTGCCTCAGCCTCCCAAGTAGCTGGGACTACAGGCGCCTGCCATAATGCCCAGCTATTTTTTGGTTGCAGCTGGCCGAGAGCGCGCTTGCGCGGGCTCTTCGGCATCATGGCGGCCTCGCGAGCTGGTGTGCAGTCCTCGTTGCTGCAGCTGCGGGAATGCCTCTCCTCCGCGGACCGCTGCAGTGCTGCCACGGCCGGTTACCAGCTGATCCGCGGCCTGGGGCAAGAGTGCGTGCTGAGCACCAGCCCCGCGGTGCTGGGTGGGTACCGCTGGGCTGCCAGCGTATCTCCTCCACGAGTTGCAGTTAACAGTGTTTTGAAGTCCAGGAGTTAGATTCTTGAGGGGGAATGTCTGTGGGTGTGTCTGAAAAGTGGTTCGTCATGCTGCTTTTCTCCATCTAATATTAGAGGAAAAGGTATTTTAAGACGATTTAAATGACCCCAAATTTGGTAATCATTGCTATTTAAAATGGGGAAGAGGGCAGAGAAAGTATTTCCTTTCACTTTAATCTCGCCCAAACCCTCCACTACCTTTCCCAAACCCTTATATTTGTGGTTCTTACCTTGTTAGGAATTGCAGCAATGTAACTGAAAAGTTACGATGTTCTTTTTTTAACTTTTTAGCATTGTCTGGATGAGAAAAATTTCCCCCTTTGCAGTAAAAGTGCCTCATTTTAAAATTTAAATATTTGATTGTATGAAAACGCTTGTATTCCCTTTTTTTTTTTTTTTTGGCTGCGGCCGGGTTTGAACCCGCCATCTCCAGTAAAGGGCCAGCGCCCTACTCCTTGGGCCATAGGCTCCTCACCCCCCCCCCTTGTATTTTTTCAAATATTCCTTATCCATATTCCAAATATGCATATCTTCTCTGGAGGGCACATCCTCTTAGTAGCTAGGTGAGATT
>NW_003859495.1:0-1059 GCF_000181295.1 Otolemur garnettii | reverse complement strand
CCCTTATACAGAATATCACAGATGGGTAAAGTGAGACTTTGCAAGGGGAACTTACCTCATAGAGATTATACAGTGACAGGGAGGTGCTGGAATTCTCTGTCCTATACCTGTCTAATTCCAAACCCAGAGCTTTTGCAGACAGCCTTTTTGTGAATTCATTTGTTTTGAACTTTCTGTCATAAAGCAAGAATTCATGTTTTAAAACCGTATCTACCTTGTTGAAGTAGAATGTTACATTATTTAGAGCCTGAAGGCTAAATTCTTCTTTGAATTCTTTAGATAATTCTGATTTTGTGCCCCTGCAGGGGAAGGCAGGAGCATAATTTGCACTGTGACCTCTGAAGATAAAGGAAAACTCTCTTCTCCCTTCTTGGGTCCATGCTTGGCATTCATAGATACCACAGTCATGGTCACTGGGGGAGGAGTGGAGAATGGCGTGATGCACCTGCTCTAGTCATTGACAACAGCCGGGTTCTTCTCTGCATCCCCATCACAGGTGACTGCCAGCCAATCTGCATGCCTTGGCCTTTGTAGAATCCATTGCTAACGGTCTCCAACACCCAGCTCTCCTCCCCTCCAGGCGCACAGCATGGCCCTTCTCAGCCCCTGCAGCTGGGTGGGACTGCTGGGCTAGACTTGGACAATGAAATGCGACTAGGTGTGACAGTGGTACTTCTGGGCCCAGGTATTGAAAAGCCTGTGTCTCTCCCTTGTCTGTTTCTTCCTCTGCTATCACAGACTTGGAGAAGCCTCATGTTAGCAGGACAGAGCCTCAAGTTCAAAGCAGCCAGGACTGCTGAGGTACACATCAAATGCTTGAGAGAGACACCAGACCCCACTGGACTTTGCACAAAGCCCCAAAGAGATCGTTGATGTTTTAAGCCACTTAGGTTTGGGGGTCTATGAATTATATCAGCATAGTCTGGCTTATCCAGACCAACACTGTGCACAAAAGCAAGATTTCCCTGATTTTCCCTGAGTTCTGGACTCTGTAGGCCCCACTTATTCTGCATTGAATTGCAGGACCCTCTACAGTGGCAGCCATGCAGATCCCACCCT
>NW_003859494.1:0-1059 GCF_000181295.1 Otolemur garnettii | reverse complement strand
CCACTTCGGGTTCGCTCAACGCCTTTCCCCAGATACCCACACCAATTCTCAGAACGCTTACCTCCTCTCCAAGCTCCCTTCGCAAGCGCAATCCGGAGGTACCACCGCCGCCTCCGCTCCGAGGAGCGGGGGAGGCGACTCTCTGTCCCCGCGCCGGGCCCCGGGAGTACGACGACGAGAAGAAGGAGGAGCGCGCGCGGCTCCCGGGAACCGGCCCCCGGCTAGCGAGGAGCTCCCGGGGCAGCTGAGAAGCGGAACCCGCCCGCCTTTTCGCCAGGGTCAGGCGAGACTAAGACGTAGGAAGAAAAAGAACTAAGAGACTGGAGAATAAGAAAAGGTAAAGAAAACACTACCAGGCCGCTAGGAGGACAGGCTCAAAATGCCGCCGGAAGTCAGGGGCTTGCCCAGTTCCTCCGTAGACCGAGACAGCTTCCGGCGGCCAGATTAGTCGTCAGCGCGCAGGCACCGCCCCTTCTCAGGCACGCCCCCTTCCCGTAACGCCCACTCCGATGGGAGTGAGTGATCAGCAGTGAAAATCACCAAATCTGGGCATTCATTTCGAGACATCGCCGGAGAGTACGCTGGGACCCGGGGAACTGATGTTCCCAGTCAAAGGTGGATTTAAGAGAGTTTTGTCTTTTTATTACATAATTTATTACAATAAACAGCCTGCTGCAGATGCGCAAAGTGCCACATGTATGTCGAAAATGACTGCCCCCATTCATTCATTTGCTCAACAGCGTTTATTGAGTAACTGAGCTGGAGTGAGAAGCAGTGTTTGTAGTTTTTGACACCCTTCCCCTTTGTCCACCGTCGCCTATTTCTGTAAAGCAAACGAAATGCACAGTCATGCTTTTAAAGGCGCAAGCAGAAATTTATTGAAAATTTGGAGCAGAAATCTTCAATGTACTCCACACCACCTTTCCTTTGGTTGCTTAGGAGCCAACAGGTTATTGAAATTGCTTGAGACAACCTAGTCCAACGTTGGAAATCAAAGGGAAAAAATGGTAACTAGCCTCTTACAAAACAAAAATTAAAAAATGGTAAAAAGGCATGAAC
>NW_003859493.1:0-1059 GCF_000181295.1 Otolemur garnettii | reverse complement strand
AGATGTGAAGAGAAAGGAACACTTTTACACTGTTGGTGGGACTGCAAATTAACACAACCTTTTTAGAAGGAAGTATGGAGAAACCTCAAAGAACTCAACCTAGACCTCCTGTTTGATCCTGCAATCCCATTACTGAGCACCTATTCAGAAGGAAAAAAAAAAAAAACTTTTATTATAAAGACACTTGTACTATACTGTTCATCGCAGCTCAATTTATAATCGCTAAAATGTGGAAACAGCCTAAATGCCCCTCAACCTAGGAATGGATTGGCAAGCTGTGATATATGTATACCATGGAATACTATTCAGCCATTTAAAAAAACAGAGATTTTACAGTATTTGTATTAACCTGGATGGACATGGAACACATTATTCTTAGTGAAGCATCACAGGAATGGAGAAGCATGAATCCTATGTTCAACTTTGATATGAGGACAATTAATGATAATTAATGACACAGTGGGGATGAGGGAAGGGGAGAGCAGAGACAGAGAGGAGGGAGGGGTGAGGGAAAGAAAAAAAAAAGAAAATAGTGACAAATTCTCACATAAATTGGATTTAATTTTGACCAAAGTGCATTATTTGAACAATAATTTTTAATTCAACTTGTTAATACGTTGTTTTGGATATTACATCCTCATTTATAAGTGAAGTATGTTTGCAATTTCTCTTTATAATAATGTATTTTTTCCAATTTTAATATCAGGCATATCCAGATGAAGTAGAATGATTTTGAAGTATGTCTTCTTTTTCTATTGTCTATAAGTTTGGGCATGATCTGTTTTTTGAAATTATCTTCTATTTTTATTTAAAAAAATAAATATTCTCTATTTTCTTGAGACTTTGGAAAAAAAAAAGAAGTTAACTGATGACTCCATACCGAACCTCAAAGTCAAAGCATTCTATGATAGACATACTTTTATCTGACAATGTGAATGTTACTTTTTTAGCATTATTATTATTACTATTGCTCAATATTTCATTGCAGCAATAATCTGATTTCTTTTCTTTTTTTTATTTTTTATTAGATCATAATTGTGTACATTAATTCTATCATAG
>NW_003859492.1:0-1059 GCF_000181295.1 Otolemur garnettii | reverse complement strand
GACACCATCTCCCCCATCACCAGCTTTATCCTAAGTACATTTGAGACTCCTCAAAGTTGTATTGCAGGAGAGCAGAGAGCATGGGTTTAGGAGTTCTCTTTTCCCCTTGTCTGAGGCCTGCTTACAAGGCTCTGATTTCTCCTGAGTGTACCCACCTCTTCCACAATACTGCCCTCTGACAGGGGCTGCAGCCAGCCCTGTGACATGAATTCTTCATCAATGACTACAACCCTCCAGACCTAGAATCCTTGTCTCCTGCTCACTATGGCCTAGGGACATGGATAGTTTCTGAGTTTGTTGTTCTGGTTTTCACCACTTGTTTTAGAAGTTTTTCGTGAGAAAAGAGTTAAAAGTGGGGAAATCAATTTGGTGGCAGCAGTTGAAATGAGAGATGATGAGTGCCAATGCTGGAGGTGGCATTCTGCAGCACACTGAGTGTGCCCCGTGCTGGGCATGGGCTTCAGTGTGCACCTAGCACTGCCTTCCTGCAGGTTCAGGTAAGTAAATAAATCATCAGTGGTGCAGTCTGGTAACAGTGTTCAGGGTGCCATGGACATCCTAGGAGGGGCCTCACCCAAAGGGCTTCCTGGAGGAAGTGGGACCCAAAGGTAAGCCGAAATGAGGCAACCCAACATGGAGGCTGGCAGTGAAAGACATCATAGGGCGGGAAAGCTTTGCTTGGCTGGAGCAGAGAATATGCAGGGGCAGTGGAGAGAAGTTACGCTGAAGAGAGGCAAAGGGCCTTGGAAGCCAAGGAAGGATGAGGAGAGCCACTTGGACTTCAAGCAGGAGATAATAATATGATCAGTTTGCATTTAATAGGATCATGCTTATTGTTTGGAGGAGAGAGAGAGTGAAGGCAAGGACCCTAGGGAGGAGAGGGACATCCTATATGTCGGCCTCCCATCTCATCCCTCCTTAGCTACCACATACAAAGGATATTTGTTTGGGGAGCGGTTTTATTTATTTTATTTTATTTTTTGAAACAAAGTCTCACTCTGTTGCCCTAGGTAGAGTGTCATGGTATCATCATAGCTCACAGCAACCTCAAACTCTTGG
>NW_003859491.1:0-1059 GCF_000181295.1 Otolemur garnettii | reverse complement strand
TGGAAACTCCTTGACTCTGCCCTATGCAAAATTTCCTTGGCTAGTCCTAATTTATATTCTCTCCATCTAATAAACTATAAACATGAGCAGATTAGCTCTCAGTTTGTTCTCTGAATGCTTTCAGGAAACTATCTAAACTGAAAAGGTGCTAGAAATGTCTCATATTTGCAATTGGCATCTGAGATAAGACAGTCTTGGCTACTGAGCCCTCAGTTTTTGCTGTTTAGATTACTCCACCTGAAAGCAACATATAGTAGAACCTCTGTAATTTAACAACTCATGGGACTATAATAAATTGGTCAACATATGGAGATAGTCAATATAAGGAACTAGGCCTACTGTACTGATATGTTTATGAGGTGCATGTCTAGTCTATGAAAATTAGGTCAAATTATGAAGGTAGTCAATGTAGGAGGTGGTCAAGTATAGAGGTTCTATGGTAATTTCAACAGAGTCATTAGAGAAGTGAATGATTTACCATGTCCCTTTTTTCATAATTCTGTAATTCTAGAAGAATGGCCATCTATGCTTAGCAAAGGGTTCAGCTCATCACAGGCTCTCATAGAACTAGTTTGGTGGAGACTTCATTTCAGCCATTCTTCTAGAACCTTTATATGTTATAGCCATACCCTTATAAGGAGAGGGGAAAAAAGCCCCAACTAAATAAAAGAAAATATAAAAATATTAACTGAAACCTGCCCCAGATGATAATGAATCAGTGAATAAACTCCACACATATGAAAAATCATAGTGGAAGGACACCACCAAAAAGTAACACCAGGTCTCTAACAATAGAGACCACCAAAATGAAAATACAGAAATGACAAAGATTTCCAAGTATGGATTATAAGGAAGTTCAATGAAATCTGAGAAAAAAATGGAAAAGCAACTCAGAAAGACCAGAAAAACAACTCAGCAAATGATTTAAAAATTCACAAAAGAGATCAACATATTAAAAAGATATATAGAAGTTCTGGAAATAAAAAATTTATTTGAGAAAATAGAAAATACAGTGGAAAATTTTAAGAATAATCTAGATGGAGCAGAAGAAAAAATTTC
>NW_003859490.1:0-1060 GCF_000181295.1 Otolemur garnettii | reverse complement strand
CAAAAGCAAATTTATCAGACTGATCATCAAAATCAATTTGCAGCACATAAACGTCGAGTCATTCAGTTTTGTTTTACCCAGAAAACTGTGAGCGGGTTTATCCTCCACCACCCGGATCCTCCGAGCCCCAGCGGGAATGACAGTGGCTTCGATGTAACCTGTGACAACAAAAGACAAGCCGGTGAGCCACATCTCCATCCTGAACCAGAGCCCCATGCAGCAGCCCCCCACCAAAGTCTGCCTACCACGCTCCCATGGGGATGGCTTCAGAGATTGTGGGCAGGTACAGCTCTGAAAAACTAAGAGTCAACTAAGAAAGAATGCTCTTCTGTGGCCAGAACCTCCTGGCTGCCCAACTTCCAGAGGGCACAATTTGCATGTGGTAGGGAGTGAGTTGTGTTCCTCTCCTCTAATCCAGATGGTGACATCCTAACCACCAGCACTTCAGACTGTGAAATGATTTGAACATGGGACCATTGTGGGTGTATTTAGTTAAGATGAGGCCACATTGGAATGGGGTAGGAAGGGGGAAAAGGGGAAATCTGGACCCAGACATGCACACAGGGAGAATGCCATGACACCACGAAGGCAAAGATGGGGTGCTGCTTCTACAAGCTTAGGGATGCCAGAGGTAGGCAGTAAACCACCAGAGGTCAGGGACAGATCCTTTTTTACCACCCTCAGAAAGAATCAACCCGGACAAAAACTTTATCTCAGACGTCTCACCTCTAGAACTGAGAGACAGCTGCTGTCCCAGTTTGTGGCACTTTGTTGTGTCTACCCAGCAAACTGACATAGCCTGGTCCTCCAGGTGAATGAAGAGGGGCCCTGGGCTCATCTGTCCGCTGGAGGTTCTTTTGCTCTCTGTTGTATTTTAAACTTTCTCCCAATATCCGGGATATTCATGATAGCAGAAACTAAGCCACATACCTTCTGAAAATATAGAGTACTGCCTTAACACAACCGTGGGTCATTCCTTGCTTACTGTGAGAATGTGATAGATGTCACCTCTCAGGTGAAGGAAGTTTTCTTTTATCCTAGTGTGTTAAAAGCTTTCATC
>NW_003859489.1:0-1060 GCF_000181295.1 Otolemur garnettii | reverse complement strand
TACTTACCATAACTTCTGTGAGTTAGACAAAGTTGTCTGGTTCAGGCAGCCCCAGCTTCGTAGACACACAGCTTTGGGAGTGGAGGTTGGATGGGTTCCTATGTTCAGGTAGTAAGATAAAGAATTCAGTAACGGGTATAAAGTTGGTGGAGGGAGGTTAGGAAAGGCTTCCTGCAGGAGATGACATGAGTGGAATGTGGATGAGTTTTTCAGGCATTCCCAGGGTGAAAGGCTTTCTGGAAGCCTGTGTAGAAATGCTCTGGGCAGCAGGAGCTGGGCTCTGGGGAGTCTGGGCTTTATCCCCTCAGAGTTTGTGCCATCACAGAACTCACCAGCCCAGAGTCTGAGGCTCTGTCCCTGCCTGTTTCTCCAGACTGAGAGCTCCTTGAGGACAATGACAGTGACTGCTTCATCATGTTGCCAGTAGCCAGCACAGGCTGAGTACCTGGCAGTTGCTTACCAAGTCTGGATGGGAGGGAGAGAAGAAGGAAGGAAGAAGGGAGGGAGTATCGGAGGCAGGAGCTTGTCCAGAGGGTCTTGGGGGATCTCAGCCCTCCCATCCTGTCCCTGCAGGGGCTCTCCGCCTGTCTGTCGGGAGCCCTCCTGCTCCTGCCACTAGCCCCAGATCCTCCAGGTCTCCAAAGCCCAGCTGCTTCCTTGTCCAGTTGCATTTTCTCAGCAGACAAACAAGGGGGCTGGATCCACCTTTCCATTCAGACAGCCTGGTTGTCAGCTGCAGTGGCATCTGTTCTTGTCAGAAAAATTAAGAAGGAAATGAAAAAAGCCACAGCCCTAGTGCTGCTGACTGGGGAATCTGGGCCTGGCCTCTCCTGGGAAGACCTTCCTGTCTCCCAGAGGAGAAGCCTGGGCGTCAGTGTGGACACAGGTTCTCCTCCAGCTTTCTCTTTCCTTAAGAGGGAAGACGACTCTGGAGCCAATGCCTGGGCTGAGTCCTAGCTCTGGAATGACCAGCTGTATATTTGTTTGGGCAAGTTACTTAACTTCTCCATGCCTTAGTTTTCCCAGCAGGTGGCTGGGGTGGTGGATGGCAGGGGGGAGG
>NW_003859488.1:0-1060 GCF_000181295.1 Otolemur garnettii | reverse complement strand
TGGGCGTTGTGGCGGGCACCTGTGGTCCCAGCTACTTGGGAGGCTGGGGCAGGAGACTCGCTTGAGCCCAGGAGTTGGAGGTTGCTGTGAGCTGTAATGCCACGGCACTTGAGGCTCGTCTCAAAAAAAAAAAACAAAAAACCACTATAAATTCTTAGATTGGTAAGATTAGATCAATGAAACAAGAACACAGCTCTATTACCATGTTTCCCCCAAAATAAGCCTTAGCAGGATTTCTATGCATTTGTTAAATATAAGCCCTACCCAGATAATAAGACCTAGTGATGGGTGTGGCTATGCAGTGTTTCTGCATAGCCACGCCATGCATTTTGGCTCAGAGAGAGACATCCCCTGAAAATAAGCCCTAGTGTGTCTTCTTGAGAAAAAATAAATATAAGGGCAGCGCCTGTGGTTCATAGGAGTAAGGCGCTGGCCCCATATGCCGGAGGTGGTAGGTTCAAACCCAGCCCTGGCCAAAAACTGCAAAAAATTAAAACATAAAAATATAAGACAGTGTCTTATTTTCGGGGAAACACAGTAGAACACATACACACATTCAGAGGAGACTAAAATATCCTTGGGAAGAAAAATAAAACTAGAAAAATCCTGAAGGAGAAAAAAATTTTAATGAAAAAATAAAGAGAAGAGGGCGAGGCACGGTGGCTCATGCCTGTAATCCTCGCTTTGGGAGGCTGAGGCAGGAAGGTTGCTGGAGGTCAAGAGTTTGAGACCAGCCTGAGCAAGAGCAAGATCCCTTCTCTAAAAATAGCCAGGCATTATGGCAGGTGCCTGTAGTTCCAGCTATTCAGGAGGCTGAGGCAAGAGAATCACTTGAGCCCAAGAGTTTGAGGTTGCTGCAAGCTGTCACACCATGGCACTCTACTGAGTGTGACAAGTGAGACTCTGTCTCAAAAAAAAAAAAAAAAAAAAAAAAAAAAAAAAAGAAAAGAAAGAAAGAAAGAAAAGAGAGGGAAGATAAGAAAATTCAAGGATCAGTCCAAGGAGTTTATGGTCAGAAAATAGTTCTAGTAGAGAGAAGAGAATGGAAAAGGAAAAGTTA
>NW_003859487.1:0-1060 GCF_000181295.1 Otolemur garnettii | reverse complement strand
AAAAAAAAAAGTAGACTTGTGAGGGTGGAGGGAGCGAACAGAGGAATGGGAAAAAGATGGAGAGAGTAACAAAACAAATTCTGTCAAGACCTGTGAGAGATGGAAAGTCCTAAGGCTGAGTTTCCTATTCCTGGCTGTTTGGGATTGACAGGAAATGAAGTAGCAGTTAGCAAATGTCTCCGTGGGTTGTGGAGAAAATCTTAGTCCTAGAAAGCTGCCTTGAATTACAGAGGCTGCCTGCATGGGTAACACACTGCCAGTGCCTCACATTCCCAATTTGTTTCCCCTTGTTATTAAGAAAAGCCACATCTCTTTGCCTGCAATTTGCAACTTTTCATTTCGCTTTCAAAAACCAATAAAACAACTCTTTACTTATGAATGGAAGGGGAAAATGAAAGCTTCAGTGAAGAACTCCGGTCTACTTGAGATTAATATTCCTATCTCTGTTTTGATTAAGGAAAGGGTGTTTATTTTTTTCTTTTTTGCTCATTTGAGCACTGTCCAGATTTCTGTTAATAGTACGGTTAGTATCATATTTCTCAAATTATTGGAAAGTTGTATCTCCAGTGGTTTTCGAAATGATGTGAGAGATCTTGGCACATGGATGTGATTGAAAAGACTAATTTCTGATAATTCTCTCACATGAAATTATAAAGTGAACTTACAATGAATGCAAATATGAAAATAATGACATCCTTATTTAATTGTATGAAGAAATCTTTAAGTGTAATTTCTTACACTAGTTCTGACTTTTGTGGTGGGAAATGCAGAGAACATGTGTGAACGTTAAATGTGCCTATAACAGCTGTGTAATTTATAATGCCCTGGAATTACTTGTAACTGATCCTTGTTACATCTTTCTCCAGGAGACTGGGGGTGTTTCAGTTAAAGGTAACATGGAAGATTTTCAATATCAGGAGCTCCACAAACATGGATTAACTTTAGAGGAATATGACCATCTCTGTCCTTAATTAAGATCATCTGTAATTTATTAATGCCGTCTGAGCTTAGAAAAGATAACATAATCAAGTAACACTGTTTACCACTGTCTCTTTCCATT
>NW_003859486.1:0-1060 GCF_000181295.1 Otolemur garnettii | reverse complement strand
GCTGTCCGCTTTGCTCCAGGTTACAGAAGTTACATTTGCCCCCAGGGTCATACACTGCAGCCTTCAGTATCCCGGCTTTGCTAAAGTACATTCTATGGAGAGAGCCCCTCTGCAGTGGGGCCACAGGGCGAGACGTTGGAGGCTGACACATGGTCCCATTAGAGTTTGAGGGAACTCCTCCAGGGGACGGCTGGAAGGATCCCCGGGACAACATTAGTATTTTGATGGCAAGGTCAACTGCCAAAGGGATACCTCTTGGAGGAGTTTGGGATATTTCATTGCTTTGTTGAACCAAAATAGCACTAAAACGAAATTTTAATGTGCTCACACCATCCAGCATTTCACAGTATTTGTGTGAGTGAATGTGAGTTGCTCTGAGACCAGAGGCTCATTAAAGTAATTATTCATTAGCGTTTTCTTTTCTTTTCTTTCTTTTTTTTTTTTCTTTCTTAAGCTTGTATTCTAAAGGCAGGCCTTTCTTTTTCAAGACCATTACTTTTCAACCCATTTAATGTTTCCTTGTAGGGTCACGATGTTAATTTTAAGGTTATGTTTTAATGGCTTTCTAAATGACACTTTCATTGTAGTGAAATGAATGCATCAAGTCACTCTTGCAGGTGGAGATGTGCTATTGACTCCTAGTTAGAAGGGTGCGGAAATTTCCAAACTATTAATTTGAAAGTGTATTAATAACCTGCATATTTAAAGAAAGGGAATAAAAGCGGTGCTGTTTTCACCAAAGCTATTAGTGTTGGGAAGGCTGAATCTAAAATTGCTTTTGGGATCCCCTATAGACAATTGCTTTTGCTCATTTTGAAGCCCCTGAATTCTCACTGAGAGCTTAGTTTTTTTTAAAGGGACAGGTTTTATAGACGTTACAGATTGGGGAAATGTTTCTGCTTCTGCTAAACAAACCAAATTCTTATTCTTGGCCCAAATCAAAATTACTCATCCTCCCTGGCCAAAGATGCCTTTTTGGTAGCCTCATATGACCTGCTCTTTAAGAAGCTTTAGGTTCCAGTGTAGTTTTCAAGCAGGTGTAAAGGCAGGTTTAAAAAAA
>NW_003859485.1:0-1060 GCF_000181295.1 Otolemur garnettii | reverse complement strand
TAACTTTTCCTTTTCCATTCTCTTCTCTCTACTAGAACTATTTTCTGACCATAAACTCCTTGGACTGATCCTTGAATTTTCTTATCTTCCCTCTCTTTTCTTTCTTTCTTTCTTTTCTTTTTTTTTTTTTTTTTTTTTTTTTTTTTTTTTGAGACAGAGTCTCACTTGTCACACTCAGTAGAGTGCCATGGTGTGACAGCTTGCAGCAACCTCAAACTCTTGGGCTCAAGTGATTCTCTTGCCTCAGCCTCCTGAATAGCTGGAACTACAGGCACCTGCCATAATGCCTGGCTATTTTTAGAGAAGGGATCTTGCTCTTGCTCAGGCTGGTCTCAAACTCTTGACCTCCAGCAACCTTCCTGCCTCAGCCTCCCAAAGCGAGGATTACAGGCATGAGCCACCGTGCCTCGCCCTCTTCTCTTTATTTTTTCATTAAAATTTTTTTCTCCTTCAGGATTTTTCTAGTTTTATTTTTCTTCCCAAGGATATTTTAGTCTCCTCTGAATGTGTGTATGTGTTCTACTGTGTTTCCCCGAAAATAAGACACTGTCTTATATTTTTATGTTTTAATTTTTTGCAGTTTTTGGCCAGGGCTGGGTTTGAACCTACCACCTCCGGCATATGGGGCCAGCGCCTTACTCCTATGAACCACAGGCGCTGCCCTTATATTTATTTTTTCTCAAGAAGACACACTAGGGCTTATTTTCAGGGGATGTCTCTCTCTGAGCCAAAATGCATGGCGTGGCTATGCAGAAACACTGCATAGCCACACCCATCACTAGGTCTTATTATCTGGGTAGGGCTTATATTTAACAAATGCATAGAAATCCTGCTAAGGCTTATTTTGGGGGAAACATGGTAATAGAGCTGTGTTCTTGTTTCATTGATCTAATCTTACCAATCTAAGAATTTATAGTGGTTTTTTGTTTTTTTTTTTTGAGACGAGCCTCAAGTGCCGTGGCATTACAGCTCACAGCAACCTCCAACTCCTGGGCTCAAGCGAGTCTCCTGCCCCAGCCTCCCAAGTAGCTGGGACCACAGGTGCCCGCCACAACGCCCA
>NW_003859484.1:0-1060 GCF_000181295.1 Otolemur garnettii | reverse complement strand
CATCCAATGTTATTTTGAATCCTATGTTAGCAAACCTCTCCTTGGGATTTGGGATATTAAGGAAGCATAAGTCTGCCTAAGATCCCTAGCATATATATGTGGGAAATCATTTGCTTGCAGCAATAGAAGGAAAGATTTACTTCTAAAATCATTCTACTAAAATCAGGTCATTTTTAACTAATACATGGACATTAATTGTTACGTTATAAGCATTATAAAAGTTTTCTTATAGGAAAGATAATGTTAACTCTTGCAACAGGTATTTTGGAATTTATAATGTATTGTGTATTAGCATATATGTTTAACATTATCATTATCTTATTAAATATTGAACTCTACATGAATTGGCCAGCACTTATTCCACCACTCAAAATTAGAAAAATATGTAACTTGAGCTTTATCTACAATATGAATTTTAGTACTTAATATCTGTTCTCAACTATGCTAATCCCTTATATACAGTATCCATATGATATCATGACAATATTATGAAGTTACAGGTACTATTATTTTGACTACCTTAGGATTAAATTAACTGATGCTTAGAGAAGTTAAATAACTTGAAAATAATGTAGATCTAGTAAATGGCAGACCAAAATCACTCAAGCTCCAGAGCCAAACGATTAACCATTGTTTTTAGATATATAATAGAGAATGTAGACAATTTGTAAAATACCCATTAAGTTAAAAAAGAAAAACAACACTGGGTGATTCATCATAAATAATGTCAGGGTAAATTTGGAGATACTAAGTAGAGTTACTTCTGGCTGTAAGAGAGAACCCAGCATACTAAACATGGTTAGACAAGAGTGGGCCTCATTTCCTATGTAAAAAGCTGTGAGGCTACTATCAAAACTCTGTTCACGGCTCCGCGCCTGTGGCTGAAGCGGCTAAGTTGCCAGCCACATACACCTGAGCTGGCAGGTTGGAATCCAGCCCGACCTGCCAAACAACAATGATGGCTGCAACCAAAAAATAGCTAGGCACTGTGGCGGGTGCCTGTAGTCCCAGCTACTCGGGAGGCAGAGGCAGGAGACTCACTTGAACCCAGCAGTTGGAG
>NW_003859483.1:0-1060 GCF_000181295.1 Otolemur garnettii | reverse complement strand
GTCACAGCTCACAGCAACCCCCATCTCTTGGGCTTAGGTGATTCTCTTGCCTCAGCTGCCCAAGTAGCTGGGACTGCAGGCGCCTGCCACATTGCCCAAGTGTTTATTGCAGTTTGGCCGGGGCCAGGTTTGAATCCACCACCCTTGGTATATGGGGCCAGTGCCCTACTCATTGAGGCACAGGTGCCACCCAGAAAGGTGTCATTGCGATTATTTTGTTAGGCGAGTTGGTTGTTGCGTAAATATCATAGAGTGTATTTACACAAACCGAGATGGTGTTGTCTACTACATACCACCTAAGCCATATGGTGTGGCTTGTTACTTCTAGCCAACAAACTTGTATGGCATGTTGTATTCAATATCGTAGGCAGTTATATGTAGTAACACTGTGGTAAGTATCTGTGTATCTAAACATAGAAAAGGTACAGTAAAAATGTGACTCTGCGCCTGTCACAGAGTGGTTACGGTGCCAGCCACATACACCAAGGGTGGTGGGTTTGAACCCAGCCTGGCCAACTAAACAACTGCAACAAAAAGCCGGGCATTGTGGAGGACACCTACAGTCCTAGGTACTTGGGAGGCTGAGGCAAGAGAATCACTTAAGCCCAAGAACTGGAGGTTGCTGGGAGCTATGATGCTATGGCACTCTACCAAGGGAGGCTTAGTAAAAGTCTTTATCAAAAAAAAAAAAAAAAAAAGTATAGTAAAAATGTGTTATCTAAAAATGGTATGCCTGTGTAAGGATAGCTGAATTATAATTTTCGTCATTATTTTATGGTCTCCTGTTGTATTTGTGGACTGAAATGTCATGGGGCACATGACTGTACCTCCTGGTGGCTAAAAAAGTGCAGCTCTGATTTAAAAATACTAATGTTGTGATTCTGGATATCTCTGTTAGAATTAACAGTTGAAACTTTTTTTTTTTTTGAGACAGAGCCTCAAGCTGTCCCCCTGGGTAGAGTGCGTGGCATCACAGCTCACAGCAACCTCCAACTCCTAGGCTCAAGCGAGTCTCCTGCCTCAGCCTCCCAAGTAGCTGGGACCACAGGCGCCTGCCACA
>NW_003859482.1:0-1061 GCF_000181295.1 Otolemur garnettii | reverse complement strand
CTCAACTTTATGGTCGCAGGGTCCCTTTACTCTTTCATCTTTAAAATTTACCCATTCTCTGTGTTGAGTTTCTGCTTCTTGAAACTACTTTGGCTTCCATGATACTCTTTTCCTTTTTTTTTTTTTTTTTTTTTGAGACAGAGTCTCAAGTTGTCCCCCTGGGTAGAGTGCCGTGGCTTCACAGCTCACAGCAACCTCCAACTCCTGGGCTCAAGCAAGTCTCCTGCCTCAGCCTCCCAAGTAACTGGGACCATAGGCGCCCACCACAACACCTGGCTATTTTTTGGTTGCACCTGTCATTGTTTTGTCGGGCCCAGGCTGGATTCGAACCCGCCACCTTAGGTGTATATGGCTGACGCCTTAGCCACTGACACCGAGCCACTACTCTTTTCCTGATCCCTACCCCACACTATTCCATTTCAGGCGTTCTATTTAATTCTTTTTAATATTTCTGAACCATAAATATATGGACTTTTTATGGTTCTTCTCTAGGTCATAGTTTAAAGCTTAAACTGTGGGAATGGTCGATACCATCCATGCATTTTAAGGGTTCCTCCATTATTTATTTATTTGAGACAGAGTTTCACTTTGTCACCCTCATAGAGTACCTTAGAGTTATAGCTCACATCAACCTCAAACTCTTGGGCTCAGGCGATTCTCTTTCCTCAGCCTCCAGAGTAGCTGGGACTACAGACACCTGCCTCAACGCCCAGCTAGTTTTTCTATTTTTAGTAGAGACAGGGTCTCACTTCTTGCTCAGGCTGGTCTCCAACTCCTGAGCTCAAGGGATGCACCTGCCTTGGTCTCTCAAGAGTGCTGTAATCACAAGCATGAGCCACCATGCCCGGCCTGAGTTCCCCAGATTAAAACTGTAGTATCGGCTCGGTGCCCGTGGCTCAAGTGGCTTAAGGTGCCAGTCACATACAACTAAGGTGGCAGGTTGGAATTCAGCCCGGGCCCGTCAAGCAACAATGATGGCTGCAACCAAAAAATAGCCAGGCGTTGTGGTGGGCGCCTGTGGTCCCAGCTACTTGGGAGGCAGAGGCAGGAGACTTGCTTGA
>NW_003859481.1:0-1061 GCF_000181295.1 Otolemur garnettii | reverse complement strand
CAGGGGCTGGGGTGGGAAAGGCAGGAGGGGGAACGGGCTCTACTGCTTGATGAGTGTGGTTTTAGTTTGGGGTTATGAAAATGTTTTAGATCTAGTTGAGCCCAGGAGTTGGAGGTTGCTGTGAGCTGTAATGCCACTGCACTCTACCCAGGGGGACAGCTTGAGGCTCTGTCTCAAAAAAAAAAAAAAAAAAAAAAAAAAAAAAAAAAAAAAACAAGTCACAAGTAAGAGGTAGCAGACTGAGTCAATCCCAGCCCTTCAGTTTCTCCAACTAAGAGAATTATTTTACATTTGACAGTACCTTGCCATTTCTTAAGGGTTTTAGTGAGGCAGGACAGATATCCTCATCATTATTTACAAAAAGAAATCCAACTGCTCTGAGAGAGGAAGCAACTTGCAAAACACACAATGTTGGAGCAAGTTTAACCTCTAAAAGGACTCCAACCTAAGCTGTTTTATTTTAAATTCTTAGAACTACTGAAGCCAGGCAGGCGGTGGCTTATGCCTCTAATTCCAGTACTCTGGGAGGCAGAGGCAGAAGGATAACCTGAGCTCAGAAGTTCAAGACCAGCCTAAGCCAGAGCAAGACCCTGTCTGTAAAAACACCTTGACACTGTGGCAGGCGCCTGTAGTCCCAGCTACTTGGGAGGCTGAGGCAAGAGAACTGCTTAAGCCCAAGAGTTTGAAGTTGCTATGAGCTATGAGGCCACAGTACTCTACCAAAGTGGACAAAGTGAGACTCTTGTCTCAGTAAGAAAAAAAGAAAGAAAAACTGAAGGAAGAAGATCGTCTGAACCCAGGAGCTTGAGGTTGCTGTGTGCTATGATGACACAGCACTCTACTCAGGGCGCCAGAGTGATACTCTGTTGCAAAAAAAGAACTATTGGGATGGCAGGTTCAGGTTAAAGCAAGTAGTAAATGTTAGACAAAATCTTGGTACTGAGGGCAGTGCTGGTGGCTCAGTGGGCAGGGCACTGGCCCCATATACCGAGGGTGGCGGGTTCAAACCTGGCCCTGGCCAAACTGCAACAACAACAAAAAATAGCCGGGCATTGTGGAGG
>NW_003859480.1:0-1061 GCF_000181295.1 Otolemur garnettii | reverse complement strand
TTATGTCCCCTGATTTATTGGGGGCTAATTTAATGTCTCTCAATTATGTATTCTAGTTTTCAGATATTTTTCTCATTATTTAATAAGTTTAGGTGCTATTATATGTATTAAGATTTTAGAAATTTAATTGTTCATTGTTGTTACTATGTAGACATGAAGTGTTTAATGTCAGACTTCTTTACTCTAACATTTTAAATTTGACTAATTAATATTAATACTTGATTTTTCTTTTTGATGTTCTACATGTATAACCCTCTCCTCTATAAATACTAGTTTTAGTTCACTTTTCAAAATTTTATACATTTATTTCCTTTACTGCTTTCTGTACTCTCTAGCTCTTCTGGTAAAACATGTAAAGGCTTAGAATATTTTACTATATCTTAAATTTAAATTTGTTTTTGCTAAGGCTAGTTTAAGATTAAAATTTATTTTGCCTTCCTGATTTTCTAATAGTTGTTGCTTTTGGTGGTTTTTTAAGCTTGCATGGATTGGCTATATTTTCTACTGTTTTCCTGCATTTATCAAAATGATCACACAAAGAATCTTCTATTGTTTTAATGTGTTAAATTACACTGATTGATATTTTGAATGATAGAAGAAACTTTCAGTCTATGCATGACCTCTTTAGTGATGATGCGTTATTCTTTTTTTAAAATTTTTTTTATTACATCATATACACATAGATCATGAATACATTTATGCATATGTGGGGGTACAATGTGTTAATTTTTTTTATACAATATGACGTGCTTACATCAAACCAATCAACATAACTTTTGCCTCATTTACTTGATTATTGTGTTAAGACATTTATGTTCTATACTTGACAGATTTGACTTGTACCCTTGCAATATGCTGCATAGGTGTGGTCCTGCTGTTTACCCTCCCTTTATCAAACTTCCCTCCTTCCCTCCCTTCCCACTCCATTTCTCTCCTTCATCCTGGGCTATAGTTGTGTTCTATCTTTCATAAGAAAGTGTGAGTAAATATAAGTTGGCTTCATAGAGGTACTGAGTACACTGGATACTTTTTCCTCCATTCTTCAGATAGTTTACTCAGGA
>NW_003859479.1:0-1061 GCF_000181295.1 Otolemur garnettii | reverse complement strand
AAAGAGTACGGTGTAGGAATGACTGCTCTGTATGAGCTGAAGGACTACATGGCTAAATCGTTGAATTTCAAAAGTGGTGAACAGAAATTAATAAAAGATAGCAAAACATTTTGCATAAAGCTACAAATGAAGATGGCAAATGTGTATTGAAAGATTGCATCTGTCAGTATGGCAGGGAACAAATGTCACTTAATGATATGCGGACACATGAAACAAGGGCGGATCTATCACCAGGAGTTGAGAATTGAAGGGAATCATCAATATTCAACAGGCTGCTCACAGAAATTTAAGAAAAGTCGCAGCGTTAACTTCGTAAATATTGGTACTGATAAAATGTCTGCTCACAAAGCAGCAGAGAAGCTCGTTGATGAGTTTGCCAAGGTCATCACTGAAGAAAATCTGATGCCAAAACAAGTCTGTAGTATTATTGCCCCAGAAGGACATTGGCCACAGCTGATGAGACAGCTGCCACAGGAATTAAAGATGCCAAGGGCAGGATAACGGTGCTGGCAGAGGCTAATGCAGCAGGCATACACAATTGTAAACTTGGTGTGACAGACAAGCGCTTGCTCTCTCTCTCTTTTTCAAGGAGGGTATTTCTTACCAGTTTATTATTAGGCTAACAAAAAGGCACGGACCACCAGGGGCAACTTTTCTGATTGGTTTCACAAATATTTTGTATTTGTGAGGCTTGTGCTCACTGCAGGGAAACTAGACCAGAAGATGACTAAGAGATGTTGTTATTCCCTAACCACTGTTCTGCTCATCCTCCATCTGAAACGCTCGTCAAAAGTAATGTTTGTGCCATGTACTTTTCCCAAATTTGACTTCATTAATTCAGCCACGTGACCAGGGTATCCTTAAATCAATGAAGAGTAAGTACAAAAACCCCGTCTTGAATAGCACGCTAGCAAAGGCATAGGGAGGTGGGGATGTGGGAGGTTTTAAAAGGAGTTTAGGGAGAACAGCCGTCTATGCTGTTGCCAGTATTGGAAGCACAGTGACTAAAGACACAGTTGTGTGCCTGGCACAGCCTCTGCCTGTGCCTATGTTCAGTGATG
>NW_003859478.1:0-1061 GCF_000181295.1 Otolemur garnettii | reverse complement strand
ACATAGTAAGACACCCATCTCTCAAGATAAAAAAATAGTTTTGTAAAATTCACCAGTGTAGCCATCTGGGTCTTATCTTAGCTTTCTTGTTTTTTGTTTTTTGTTTTTTTTTTTGAGACAGAGCCTCAAGCTGTCCCCTGGGTAGAGTGCTGTGACATCACAGCTCACAGCAACCTCCAACTCCTGGGCTCAAGCGAGTCTCCTGCCTCCGTCTCCCAAGTAGCTGGGACCACAGATGCCCGCCACAACGCTAGGCTATTTTTTGTTTGCAGCCATCATTGTTGTTTGGTGGGCCCAGTCTGGATTCGAACCCGCCACCTTAGGTGTATGTGGCTGGCGCCTTAGCCACTTGAGCCACAGGCGCCGAGCCATCTTAGCTTTCTTGTGAGGTTTCTAATTGCTCTTTGAAGATTCTAATTCAAATCTTTCTTGTTGTTATGTCCATAAGGCTATTCAGATTTTCTCTTTTCTTCTTTTTCTTTCTTTCTTTTTTTTTTTTTTTTGAGACAGAGTCCTACTATGTCGCCCTTGGTAGAATGCTGTGGTATCACAGCTCACAGCAACCTCAAACTCTTGGGCTCAAAGGATTCTCTTGCCTAAGCCTCCCAAGTATCTGGGACTACAGGTGCTTGCCACAACGCCTGGCTATTTAGAGACAGGGTCTTGTTCTTGTTCAGACTGGTCATGAACTCTTGAGCTCACCTACCGTGGCCTCTCAGAGTCCTAGGATTATAGGTGTGAACCACTGCACTGGCCTGTGTTTTTTTGTTTGTTTGTTTTGAGACCGAGTCTCAAGCTGTTGCCCTTGATAGAGTGCTGTGGTGTCACAGTTCACAGCAACCTCAAACTCCTGGGTTTAAGCGATTCTTTTGCCTCAGCCTCCCAAGTAGCTGGGACTACAGGTGCCCACCACAATGCCCAGCTATTTTTTTGTTGTAATTGTCCTTGTTGTTTGGCAGGCCCCGGCTGGGTTTGAACCTGCCAATTCTGGTATTTGTGGCTGGCACCCTAGCCACTGAGCTACAGGCACCAAGCCCTGTGGTTCTTTTTTTTTTTTTTTT
>NW_003859477.1:0-1061 GCF_000181295.1 Otolemur garnettii | reverse complement strand
TCAAGCAAGTCTCCTGCCTCTGCCTCCCAAGTAGCTGGGACCACAGGCGCCCACCACAACGCCTGGCTATTTTTTGGTTGCAGCCATCATTGTTGCTTGACGGGCCCGGGCTGAATTCCAACCTGCCACCTTAGTTGTATGTGACTGGCACCTTAAGCCACTTGAGCCACGGGCACCGAGCCGATACTACAGTTTTAATCTGGGGAACTCAGGCCGGGCATGGTGGCTCATGCTTGTGATTACAGCACTCTTGAGAGACCAAGGCAGGTGCATCCCTTGAGCTCAGGAGTTGGAGACCAGCCTGAGCAAGAAGTGAGACCCTGTCTCTACTAAAAATAGAAAAACTAGCTGGGCGTTGAGGCAGGTGTCTGTAGTCCCAGCTACTCTGGAGGCTGAGGAAAGAGAATCGCCTGAGCCCAAGAGTTTGAGGTTGATGTGAGCTATAACTCTAAGGTACTCTATGAGGGTGACAAAGTGAAACTCTGTCTCAAATAAATAAATAATGGAGGAACCCTTAAAATGCATGGATGGTATCGACCATTCCCACAGTTTAAGCTTTAAACTATGACCTAGAGAAGAACCATAAAAAGTCCATATATTTATGGTTCAGAAATATTAAAAAGAATTAAATAGAACGCCTGAAATGGAATAGTGTGGGGTAGGGATCAGGAAAAGAGTAGTGGCTCGGTGTCAGTGGCTAAGGCGTCAGCCATATACACCTAAGGTGGCGGGTTCGAATCCAGCCTGGGCCCGACAAAACAATGACAGGTGCAACCAAAAAATAGCCAGGTGTTGTGGTGGGCGCCTATGGTCCCAGTTACTTGGGAGGCTGAGGCAGGAGACTTGCTTGAGCCCAGGAGTTGGAGGTTGCTGTGGGCTGGGAAGCCCCGGCCCTCTACCCAGGGGGACAACTTGAGACTCTGTCTCAAAAAAAAAAAAAAAAAAAAAGGAAAAGAGTATCATGGAAGCCAAAGTAGTTTCAAGAAGCAGAAACTCAACACAGAGAATGGGTAAATTTTAAAGATGAAAGAGTAAAGGGACCCTGCGACCATAAAGTTGAG
>NW_003859476.1:0-1061 GCF_000181295.1 Otolemur garnettii | reverse complement strand
TTTTTTTTTTTTTTTTTCTTCAATGTCAGAAGGTTTGTGGCCTCTTTGCCTGAAAGGGGAAGAAAAGGTTTTAACTATGATGGTGGATCTTGTACAAGGTCTTGCCAGGTAGCTATGAAGGAGATCTGATCCAGGTGTCTGGAATCAGATCGATAAACTATGTCTTTGACCTGTAAAATAATAGGTAAGTGGAAAGTGCCCTCTGGAGGCCACCCGACATTGAGAGTCGGCCATTCGTTCCTGCAAAAGAGAACAAGCCTTTTTTCGACACATTAAAACCATACTGTTGAGCATTTTTTTGAAGTCCTGGAAATAAGTCAAAGTTGGGGTAAGGAGAGTCGTCTGTGTCTGTTCCACGTCGCCCTCCAAATACAGTAAAACCCAGACAAAACAAAGAACACTCAAAACGCCTCTAAAAAAGACCTTGCCTACACAGCTTCTAAAGCAAACCTGTAACTGAGACGACGGAGCGACCCACCTCACCTCTACATTAGGAGAATCGCCTTTCTGTCCTCTGGGTTCAAGACTGGGCATTCCACGTCCCAGTCCCCCATGCACGAGGTGTCCCCACTTCCCGATTGGGGATTCCATGTACCGACTACAAGTACAGGCTGATAAGGGATGCCACGTCCCGACCACAAATACAGACAAAACTAAAACACAAGGAGACAAGACAGAGAGACAGAGACAAGTGCCGGCAGTCTCACATACCCACCTCTGGAGCAGGCACTCAGTGATTTAGGGGGATTCCCGGTCAGGGAACCAAATGTTGTGCCCAAGTTACAAGGTCCCCCATAAATTACTCTGAGACTGCTCTGATGCAAAAGGCAAGAGGTGGTTTTATTATGAGACTCGAGTCAGGGCCTTCTACACTTCCCATCACATCAGGAGAGCAGAAGAGCCCCGACTCTAAAATGGAAGGGGGTTTTAAGGGGTACAGAAAGAAAGAAGGAAGGGGTAGTACTTGTCTTGAGCTGGTTGGTCTGGGTAGATGCTGTACAAGGGGGCAAGTTATGGGACGTGTGCACAGTGGAGCCAAGACAAAGAAAAGGAGGGGGGGG
>NW_003859475.1:0-1061 GCF_000181295.1 Otolemur garnettii | reverse complement strand
CACACTTATAGCTATAACTCAAGCATTACAAAAGTGATCCATGTAACCAAAAACATATATATGCCTTTAATAATTTGAAATTTAAAAAATACTATAAAACAAAAACCTTGGGGGCAAGGGGAGGAGGGGGTAGGAAGAGAGGAGGATGGAGGAGGATTGGTGTGTCCCCATCTAATGGGCAAAATGTAAGGGTATATGGCACACCTCCTGAGTGCAGGACACACTTGCAATAGGAACCTTACCTAATAAACACAAACATTGTAACCTAATCGTTTGTACCCTCATATTAATCTGACTTTATGTATATATGTATGTTTTTGAGCCAGAGTCTCACTCTGTTGCCCTGGGTAGAGTGCTCTGGCATCATAGCTCATAGCCACTGCAAACTCTTGGGCTCAAGCAATCTTCTTGCCTTAGCCTCCCAGGTAGCTGGAACTGCAAGGCTCCTGTTACTATACCTAGTTAGTTTTTCTTTTTCGAGGAGAGAAAGAGTCTCACTCTTGCCCAGGCTGGCCTTTAACTACTGAGCTCAAGCAATCTACCCACCTTGGCCTCCCAAGGTGCTAGGATTACTGTACCTGGCCTTTATCTGAAATTAAAAAAAGAAAGAAAAACCTACATGTACCAGAATGGCTAAATCTCAGAAACATAATTGAGTAAAAAAAATTTTAATAATATGGGCAATAATATACCATTTATGTGAATTAGTAAAACTATATAAAGGCATACACGTACATGGGAAAGACATACAAATTTCAGGTTAATGGTTACCTCTAGGGAGGAGGATAAGGGGAAGGAAGAGGTATAAAGGAAGAAAGGGGAAAAGATAGAGGAATAAGGTTACAGCTCTTTCTGTGATATTTTATTAAAGAGTCTAAAGGGTGGCACCTGTGACTCAAAGGAGTAGGGTGCCAGCCCCATATGCCAGAGGTTCAAACCCAGCCATGGCCAAAAACTGCAAAAAAAAAAAAAAAAAAAAGTCTAAAGGAAATAGGCAAAATGATTTTTAAAAAATAGCTTTTTAAGAGCAAAGAACCAAGCTCCCACCCCTCCCAAAGCCA
>NW_003859474.1:0-1061 GCF_000181295.1 Otolemur garnettii | reverse complement strand
TGGACAAACCAAGGCGAAGTCATTTATTGTTGCCTGCAAAGCAGGAGAAGCCACTAGAATGTCAGGCTTTTTATTTGATTTTTATTTTTAATTCACCTATCTGCTTTGGTGTGGGCAGGACAAGCTTGTGGTCAGGAAAGCCAGTAAAGGAAAGAGAAACACCCTGCTAGCCATTGCCACTCCTAGGCCTGAAGGAGGAAGGGGAAGGAGAGAGCATGGCTGTAAGTCAGAGTAGGGCCTGCAGACCTCAGCAGAGGAATGCTAGCTCTGGCAGGGAGGAAGCCAGGGAAACTGATCCTCCAGTCTCACTGTTTCCACTCACTGGCCTTCTCCCAAGTCTTCCCATTTGATGAGCTTCCCAGAGAAGGTGGAGAATGGATCCGGAGGGCCAAACAGAATCTCAGTATATACCTGATAGTAATAATGGGCATATATATATATATATATATATATATGATGAGTGTGCTCTCAAACAAAAAGCTCTCCTTTCAAGAAATTATACAGAAATTGTTTATCTACTATTTATAAAACCATCTTAAGATAAACCTTATTATCTTCACGTGATAGAACAAAAAGCTATTCTCATTGCAGATGCATTCATAGATGCCTTTCTTATTCTGGCTCACCAATTCCCCCCTTTTCATCTTTTCTAAGGAGGAGTGATTCCTGATGGAACAGAGACTAAGTGAACCTCAACAGTGGATAAGTGAGAGAGGGAGTGGATGAGTGTATAGGGCAGGAGCCACAAGCACACAGGCTGGAAGGGGAACAGGAGTTTTTTAGCAATTCTAAGAGGTGAGGCACCATGCCAGTTTAAAGAGAGTAAAGGCAGAGCAGGAAGACAAAAAGCAAAAATAGTGTTCGTCTAGACTGCGTATTGGATTACTTTTAAGATCCCTCAAGAAACTTGAGGGAGGACTGTAATTACTTTTTGCATCTCTATTTGTTTTGGACTGCACTTCTGAATGAAGCGCCGCTCAGAGACTGAACCACATGGTTTCTGCATCAATTACAGTTGCTCTCACTTCACTTTTATTTAAACTGAAAATAAAAGCGGTTAA
>NW_003859473.1:0-1061 GCF_000181295.1 Otolemur garnettii | reverse complement strand
TACAGTTACTTCAGTTCTCACCAGGGATTCCATCCTCATGGTTTGCATTTGATTGCTGTGATTATATAGTGTTGATGACAAAAGGATTGGCTAAGTAATCCCATATAAGTAATCCAAATCCAAGGAATAGGGCAACCTTTTCTCACCCATCAGCAGGACGTGTGGTGTGGAGTGTGCACGGGTGGGTGTTTGTGGAAGGCCATTTACTGGCAGTCCCAGCACCTCAGATGTGCTTGGCATGGGATCCAGGCATCCTCTTCAGCAAGTCTTTATAGACAGTAAGAGTTAGGGGTGATATCGTTTCTAGTAGCAGAAAATGGGAAGCAGCTTGTCACTCTCCCCCAGTAGAGGGATGTTTAGGTAAATTATGGGGTAACCAGCAGTGGGATGCCAGCAGGCAGCAAAAACTAAGGTAGGTAAAGATGTGCAGACAGAGAGAATGTGCTTGATGTGCTACTGAGAGGAAAAGCTGGGCCTCACCCCATAGAGACATGTGGAGAACATCTTACATGTATGTGTATGTTTGCCAAGATGGCTGTAAAGACCCACAGACTGGGTGGCTTACATAACAGACATCAGTTGTCTCCCCAGGTCTAGAGACTGAAAGTGTGAAATCAAGGCATCAGCAGGGTTGGCTGTTTGTTCTGTGGGACATAAGCGAGAATCTATTCTGTCCCTCTCTCCTAGATGTCATGGGTGGCTGGCAATCATTGGCATTACTTGGCTTCTAGACACATCACCCTGACCTCTGCCTGCATCTTCTCATGGTTCTCTCTATGTGTGTGTTGCTGTCTCTAAATACCCCCTTTTTACAAGGACACCAGTGATTTTGGAGGTGAGACCACATTGATGACTTCATTTTTACTTGATTACCTCTGTAAAGACCCTATCTCTGTGATAGGTCACATTCTGAGGTGCTCGGGGTTAGGACTTCCACACATGGATTTTAAGGGGACACAACATAGCCCATAATAGCCTACAAAGACCCTGAGGTAAGAACAAACTTGACATGTCCCTGGGTGGAAGGCAGGGGGATGAAATAACAGTGAGAAGAGAACAGA
>NW_003859472.1:0-1061 GCF_000181295.1 Otolemur garnettii | reverse complement strand
GATTTTGTTGAGGTTTTGTTCCTCATTATTCATTAGGTAAATTGGTCTTTAATTCTTATTTTTAGCTGTGTTCTTTCCCCATTTTAGAATCAAGAAAATATTTGCTTTATAGAACCTTCTAGGAAGGTTCCTTCCTTCTCAATGTTTGGAAGAGTTACATCTTTGAAGGTTTGATAGAGTTGCAGTGTGAAGCCATTTTTCCCAGGGCTTTTTCTGTTGGAAGCTTTTAAAAAATTGTTTCTTTAACATCAGTGCTTGATATTTTTCTGTTCAAGAGATCTATTTCTTCTTTGTTAAGTCTAGGGAGATGGTGTGATTCCAGGTATTTGTCCATTTATTTCTACATTGTCAAATTTCTGGGCACAGAGGTTTTTTGTAGAAGTCAACAATAATCTTTTATTCTATCTATGGTATCAGTTGTTATTTTCCCCTTTTCATTTATGATTCAGGTTTTTAAGATTTCACTTTCCTATATCTTGTTAATCTAGCCAATAGTTTATTGATTTAATTTATCTTTTCGAAGAACCAATTTTCTGTTTCATTAATTTTGTGAATGATTCTTTTGTTTTCAGTTTCTTTTTTTTTTCTGACTTAATTTTGGCTATTTCATTTCTTCTGCTAGGTTTGGGATTGAATTGCTCTTGGATATCCAATTTTTAAAGATGATTCATTGGGTTCATTGTGTGCTCTCTTTCTGTTATTCAGATGTAGGCATCTAGTGTGATAAATTTACTTCCTTGGAATGCTTTTTTCAGTGTTCTATAGGTTTTGGTAGCTTGTATCTTCATCGTTGCTATGTTCCAGGAAGTTAATGGTTTCATTCTTTTTCTTGACCAAACTGTCATTCAGCATAAGGTTATTTAGTTTCCATGCCTTTGTATGGATATGAATATTTTTGTTTGAGTTGAGTTCCACCCTTATTGCCTTGTGGTCTGAAACAATCCAAGGCATAATTTCAGTTATTTTGATTTTGTTGAGGTTTTGTTCCTCATTATTCATTAGGTAAATTGGTCTTTAATTCTTATTTTTAGCTGTGTTCTTTCCCCATTTTAGAATCAAGA
>NW_003859471.1:0-1061 GCF_000181295.1 Otolemur garnettii | reverse complement strand
CCTCCACAATGCCCGGCTATTTTTTGTTGTTGTTGCAGTTTGGCCAGGGCCAGGTTTGAACCCGCCACCCTCGGTATATGGGGCCAGTGCCCTGCCCACTGAGCCACCAGCACTGCCCTCAGTACCAAGATTTTGTCTAACATTTACTACTTGCTTTAACCTGAACCTGCCATCCCAATAGTTCTTTTTTTGCAACAGAGTATCACTCTGGCGCCCTGAGTAGAGTGCTGTGTCATCATAGCACACAGCAACCTCAAGCTCCTGGGTTCAGACGATCTTCTTCCTTCAGTTTTTCTTTCTTTTTTTCTTACTGAGACAAGAGTCTCACTTTGTCCACTTTGGTAGAGTACTGTGGCCTCATAGCTCATAGCAACTTCAAACTCTTGGGCTTAAGCAGTTCTCTTGCCTCAGCCTCCCAAGTAGCTGGGACTACAGGCGCCTGCCACAGTGTCAAGGTGTTTTTACAGACAGGGTCTTGCTCTGGCTTAGGCTGGTCTTGAACTTCTGAGCTCAGGTTATCCTTCTGCCTCTGCCTCCCAGAGTACTGGAATTAGAGGCATAAGCCACCGCCTGCCTGGCTTCAGTAGTTCTAAGAATTTAAAATAAAACAGCTTAGGTTGGAGTCCTTTTAGAGGTTAAACTTGCTCCAACATTGTGTGTTTTGCAAGTTGCTTCCTCTCTCAGAGCAGTTGGATTTCTTTTTGTAAATAATGATGAGGATATCTGTCCTGCCTCACTAAAACCCTTAAGAAATGGCAAGGTACTGTCAAATGTAAAATAATTCTCTTAGTTGGAGAAACTGAAGGGCTGGGATTGACTCAGTCTGCTACCTCTTACTTGTGACTTGTTTTTTTTTTTTTTTTTTTTTTTTTTTTTTTTTTTTTTTGAGACAGAGCCTCAAGCTGTCCCCCTGGGTAGAGTGCAGTGGCATTACAGCTCACAGCAACCTCCAACTCCTGGGCTCAACTAGATCTAAAACATTTTCATAACCCCAAACTAAAACCACACTCATCAAGCAGTAGAGCCCGTTCCCCCTCCTGCCTTTCCCACCCCAGCCCCTG
>NW_003859470.1:0-1062 GCF_000181295.1 Otolemur garnettii | reverse complement strand
CCTACAGCCAACAGACACCCAGTTAGGGTGAGGGAAAATTATCTAAACTCAGTCAACTATATGCTTTTTTTTTCTTCTGCAGTCTCATTCATGACCCTAAATCAATGATATGCTTTTACTTGAGCCTTTGAATCTGTAGTAAATTATGGAGAATTAAGAAGAATTAATTTCACTGGCAGCTCTGGTAACCAGAGTCTAGTGGGACATCAGAGTCTGATGGCAGCCGTCCCTGGGATGGTGGCCAGTATCTACTGGCAAGGGTAGTGGTACCTTACCAGGCTATTTCAAGGCTGACTTTAGCCATGGTTCTGGCTATCTAGGTTCTCTCAAGTCCAGACCTTCAAAACTGTGAGCTACTTAAATTTCTTCCTGTAAATTCCCTTTTTGCTTAAGTTATCCACTCAGAGAATAAAATTTAACATATATAGAGAAGGGTACAGAAATCAAAGGTTGTAGAAATAATCCATTTTTCCATTTTTCTTATAGTTCACCTTTTCCTCAGCTTGATGGAATCTGTGCCCTGATTTTTAAGACCCTGGTCATCAGAGTCTCAAAACTTAATGATACATCTAAATCTGGTTCATTTAAGCTGAACATACCCTAAATTACATGTTTCCTTCTGTTAACTTGGTTTATTATTCCCAAATAATAAGCACTACTCTTGGATTTTTTATTTGAATTTTGTACTCATCTGCTAGGATTGTTTAGTATCTTTAAAAACTAATATTGCAGGGTGGGCCTGTGGCTCAGTGGGTAGGGCCCTGGCCCCATATACCAAAGGTGGCAGGTTTGAACCTGGCCCCAGCCAAACTGCAACAAAAAAAATAGCTGGGCGTTGTGGCAGGTGCCTGTAGTCCCAGCTACTTGAGAGGCTGAGGCAAGAGAATCCCCTAAGCCCAAGAGTTGGAGGTTGCTGTGAGCTGTGTGATACCACGGCACCCTATCAAGGGCAATAAAGTGAGACTCTTCTTCCAGTTTGTGGCAGAGAAGAAAAAAGGTTGGACTTCCTTGAATTAGTTGTTTTGCAATAAAACTTTATTTATAAAAACAGACAAAAAGAAG
>NW_003859469.1:0-1062 GCF_000181295.1 Otolemur garnettii | reverse complement strand
ATGTTTATTAGAGAAATGCAAATTAAAACAACAGTGAGACACGGTACAGGAACATTGGTGCACTGCTAACAATCTAGCCCTTGGTCACTACCCCAGCACTTACATCACGGGCACATGAATGGAATAGTTTTCATAGCAAAGATAGAGGCCATGTATTGACCCAACAGCATAGACTCCCACTGACCAAGTCCAAACTAACTACTGCTGCCTCTGTATGTCCAATTTGTCAGCAACAGAATCAATACTAAGTCCTCGATGTGGCACTGTTTCTTGAGGAGAACAATTGGGTAATTGGTGCCAAACTAGTTGACTATATCAGGCCCTTTCCATTGTGTGTGAGAGTTCTCCACAGAAACAAAACCAGTCTCTCTCTATATATATCTTTATATCTATATCTATATCTATATCTATATCTATATCTATAGAGAGAGAGAGAGAAAAGAGATTTTTTATGAAAAGTGGCTCACACAATTATGGAGGCCAACAAGTTCTGCAATCTGTGATCTGGAGACCAGGAAACCTGTGGTATAATTCTGTTAAAATCCGAAGCCTCAGAACCACAGGGAGTGGGTAGGGGGAAGGCTGGAGTAAGTTCTGGGGCCTGAAGGCCTGAGACCCAGGAACTTCAATGTCTGAGGTAGGAGAGGATGGGTGTGCCAGCTCAAGGAGAGAAAGATGGAGAAAGAGAGAGAGAGAGACTGACTTTTTGTTTCAGTCAGGGTCTCAACAGGGATTATGCCCACCCACATTGGATCTATCCTCAGGTGGATTTTCTTTTCATAGTCTACTGAATAAAATGTTAATTTCATCTGGAAACACTCTCATCAACACACTCAGCCATCTGGACATCTGTTAGCCCAGTCAAGTTAAAATAGCCACATAAAATTATCCATCACATATTGGAAGAGATGTTGTGTAGCCCCACAGGAATGAAAATTACAGGTATAAGCTTTCTTTTCATGCCTGCAAGCCTCAGCTAAAGCATTATCTGGGGGTTATGGAATGTCTGATCTATAGGCATAGAATTTCACATAGTGCAGCATTGATGGAGGTGCAAGAGTG
>NW_003859468.1:0-1062 GCF_000181295.1 Otolemur garnettii | reverse complement strand
TCATTCACATGGATTGAGGGACTCCTCTCTGCAGGTCAAGGGGTCCACAGCCCAGAGTCACTAACCTTTTATCATTAAGCTGGAGGAGGGACCTCCCTTATTTCTACCCTATTGCCATTTAAGAAAATTTGTGCCATGTCTTCCTCTCTTCCTCAGCCCTACAATATCCCCGCCATGGTGAGCCACAGACCTCTAAGGAGAAAGTGACTAAAAATGTGTACTGAGTGCAACTCAGCTTTGAAATTGTGCTTACATAATTTAGCGAAAGAGCTGATGCAGCCATCCATCAGTGTGCATTTATTAACCACGTGATTGCAATCTAGTGTGACTATGTTAACCTGCTACTTCTCCTGGGCATTTAACCCATGTATTTGTATGTATAGATTCAAAAGACTGTGAAGATATTTCAAAAACAAGCAATATTTCCTGGTGATTGGGGGAAGGAGTGAGTTGAGGAGGAAAAAAATTGATTTATAACCCAGAGTGGTCCTAAGAGTAAATCTGACATAATTTTATGGCATGTCTGGACCTTGAAGAGTCCATGTTGAAACTCTCTTATGGGAGGTGAAACTGGTCTAGTCAGGTGTCGAAAGCTTATTCCTAGAAGTGTGTAAAAGAACCCCATCAACAGGCCCTAGGACCTGGAGTCAGCTGTGTCTGCTAGGCAGCAGGCAGTTCAGTGAGTCTACACCTTTTGTCTGTTTCCGTTCTCTCCCCACCAATCTCCTTCCTAGCAAAGTAATGAGGGAGTCCCCTCCCCCTCACATACTATACAAACCGCTTCTTCTACCACAAGAATCTGAGCCGCTTCTTGACTAATTTTACAAATTTGGGGAGCAAGCACCCTTTCCTTACCTCCTGTACTATGTTCAGGCCTCTGTTAATGAATTTCCTGACAGCACAATTTGTCTGGAACACGTTCTTTCTAATACAAACATCTCTTCTGAAAGTACAAAAGTACGATAGTCAGAGAGCTAGTTCAGACTCATGATCAGCATCCTATTCCCCGAAGTCAATAAGTAGGCCAGAATTATTCTCAGGAGGTCAGAAATATCTGGGTCT
>NW_003859467.1:0-1062 GCF_000181295.1 Otolemur garnettii | reverse complement strand
TAACCTATGAGAATAAGGGTTAGATGCTCCCCAGATCACCTCCTTTCCTGTTTGGGGGCTGTGCAATTAACCACTATTTTCTTCCCTTTGTTGTCATTCTCATAGGGAATCATACAAATTTCTTTATGGGTAGGACGTGTTTTATATTGTATCAGTCAGTCACCTAGATAGAAAAAGAAAAATGCACTCTAAGTGTTTCAGAACTAAGGGCCTTTAATGCAATAATTGTTCACAAATATATTAGGACTTGAGGAGGGGAGGATGAGTGAAGTAAATCAGAGATTAAAAATAGGAACCTGCGGGCAGGACCTGTGGCTTAAAGGAGTAGGGTGCTGACCCCACATACTGGAGGTGGAGGGTTCAAACCTGGCCCTGGCCAAAAACTGCAAAAAACAAAGACGAAAACAAAAACCCAAGAAACTGCTACTACCCCTAAGGCTAGCCAGATAAGACCAAGGAGGTGGCCTCAGCATATCCTAATGGCACACTCTCCTGTGACCCAACCCTGGGATTCTGCTCCTGTGAGAATTGCCACCAATCCCACCATGAGAGCTACCAAACACTACTCCTGGCCCAGGCTGGCCCTGCCATTTTAGGTATTAGTGCTAGAGCTGTGTAACAGCTGAACTGGAACGGCCAGTTTGCTGGGACTTGGAGCTGCCTACTGATGCTGTTTACAACTTCAGAAGCCAAGAAAAAAATAATACTTTTATTTTTCCCTACCCTTCAGTATCCTCCTTGGATTCTCCTTGGCAGAATTAACCAGAATGTAGCTGGAAAATGTAATTTGTGGGATGCTAGCCCCTGAGATGCAGAATAATGCACAGGAAGAGCCGGGCTTCAACAAAGAAAAGAAAACACCGGGACGGACGTGAGGCCCTGTGTTAAAACAATCAAGTGGACTTCAGAGAATCAGAAAATTTCAAAGCTTAAGTGACTGCTGACAGCCTTCTACCTGTAATTTTTTAAAAATATTCTTTAGTTATAGAACTGAAGTTTTGAAAGGAAATCTAAGGACCAAGTTCATTATAAATAAATAAAAGCAAAGCTGAGGTTGAAACT
>NW_003859466.1:0-1062 GCF_000181295.1 Otolemur garnettii | reverse complement strand
ATTGTTGTTTGGTGGGTCCAGGCTGGGGATTCGAACCCGCCACCTTAGGTGTATGTGGCTGGCGCCTTAGCTGGTTGAGCTATAGGCGCCGAGCCTCTGCCCTTTTAAAAAACTTTATTTTTGTGAATAGGAAATGCATACACATACTGTGAGATTTAAAAGTCATAAAAGGGCTAGGGGCCTGTGGCTCAAGTGGCTAAGGCGCCAGCCACATACACCTAAGGTGGCGGGTTCGAATCCAGCCAGGACCCGCCAAACAACGACAGCTGCAACCAAAATATAGCCGGGTGTTGTGGTGGGTGCCTATGGTCCCAGCTACTTGGGAGGCTGAGGCAGGAGACTCACTTGAGCCCAGGAGTTGGAGGCTGCTGTGAGCGTGATGCCATGGCACTCTACCCAGGAGGATAGCTTGAGGCTCCGTCTCAAAAAAAAAAAAAAACTTAGCCTCTGTGTTTAGCTGGAATTCCCACAACTGGACAGGAAGGAGAAAGGCCTGAATCAGGCAGAGAGCACAGCGCCAAAAAGGTATGGCATCTGGAAAACAGGAGCATTTGAGGTCAATGAAGAGACCTATCTGGCGAGGGTAGAGAATTCACATAGGAATGGGTGGAAATAAGGCTAGAAAGTTTAGGAGTTAAACCACAACTAGTTTTAACAGCCAGGTCAAGGAGTTATGGGCAGAGCAGTGACAGGTAAAGGCAAAATTTTAGAAAGCATAGTCATAGGAGGATGTGAAAGAGGCCCTAGATTGAGCCCTAATCCTCTCTGGGCTTGTTTTCTTTATCTTTAAAATAAAAGCATTATACCAGAGAATTTTGAAGCCCTTTTCCATTTCTAAAATGCAAGGATTCTCACTGGGGAAACATGGACCATATAGAATGAAAATGGGAGACTGGGAAGCTGAGAGGGCAGTCTGGAGGTGGTAGCTAAACCCTATGTATCTTTGGGCTGCATTACTGCAGTGAATCATCTGCCCAGAGCTGCTGTATGGCCATCACCATCACCGCGCTGGTGCCATGCACCGTGTCAAGTATCTGCCCTTTTTATTTTTTTTTTTTTTTT
>NW_003859465.1:0-1062 GCF_000181295.1 Otolemur garnettii | reverse complement strand
TACATTCCTGGACGACTCTCTGTCCTACTACGTAGACTCCTTCCTTCAATTTTCCATACTCTTATCTGCACCTCAGGCCAACCTATCCTGAAATTACCATTAGTTTTTTCTTAGAAAACCAAAACACATCAAACTCATGCAAAAGAATGATGCTGGACCCCTTCTTTACATCATTTACAAAAATTTAGCACAAACTGGATTACAGACCTAAATGTGAGAGCTAAAAGTATACAAATCTTAGAAGAAAACATAGGGGTAAATCTTTGTGACCTTCATTTAGGTAACACCTCCTTAGATATGATACCAAAAGCATAAGCAACAAGGGAAAATACATAAATTTGGTTTCATCAAAATTAAAAAGGTTTATAATGCAAATGATGTTAAGATAATGAAATGGTAGCCCAGAGAATGGGAGAAATATTTGGAAATCATATATTTGACAAGGGACTTGTATCCAGAATACATAGAGAATTCTTAAAGCTCAATAAGAAAAGATAAATCATCCATTTTTAAAATGAAAAAAAAATCAGAACAGACATTTCTCTGAGGAAGACATACAACTAGTCAATGAGTCCTCCTGTATCTCATTGTGCCTTGGGTAAGTAGAAGCCTGGAAAGTTGAACCTAAGGAAAAATGTCTTAACATGTTTTTATATGAAAGAAGAAAAATCCAATTTGTACAACTATCAAAAAACTTCAATGATCATTGGGAATGTGGCCCACTGGTGTCCTTGGCCAACCCATGTCTGAGAAGGCTGTGTGAGGTTGTAGGCTCTGAGCTCTCCCTCCCATTTAGAGGGATACCTATAGTCATCACTGCTCGGCATCTCTACTTAGCCGTGCATCAGTGGAAGAGATCCAGGAAGGGCTCCTTTTTCTTGCCCCTCTCCCTTCTAAGTATGGGAGAGAATTACTTCTTTGAGTGTAATTTTGCTGCAGCTAGGTATTTCTCTTTAAAAAGCAAATACTTCTTGAATTTAATTGTGTTTTTCCTTTCATGTGGGCTTATAGTTGTTCATCTACTAGTTTCAAATCAGTATTGAGTACATAGGATGCTTTTTT
>NW_003859464.1:0-1062 GCF_000181295.1 Otolemur garnettii | reverse complement strand
CACCTACTCCTGGTATCATATACGTTTCTAATATATTGTCTTATTCTCTCATTTTCCTACATTTACATGTTTTTATCTTTTTTTTTTTTTTTTTTTTTGAGACAGAGCCTCAATCTGTTCCCCTGGGTAGAGTGCCGTGGCATCACAGCTCACAGCAACCTCCAACTCCTGGGCTCAAGCGAGTCTCTTGCCTCAGCCTCCCAAGTAGCTGGGATTACAGACGCCTGCCACAATACCTGGCTATTGGTTGCAGCTGTCATTGTTCTTTGGCGGCCCGGGCTGTATTTGAACCCGCCAGCTCAGGTGTATGTGGCTGGCACCTTAGCCGCTTGAGCCACAGGCGCCGAGCCTGTTTTTACCTCTTTAACAAACTGGAAACCCCTTAAAGGACAAAAGAAATAGTCTAAAAATTGGGCTCTAACGCTCACAATGTCCCCTTACTAGAGGTGTATGCTTTAAAGCAAATGACTGTTTCTCTGAGCCTTGTGCTTCCTCATCTATAAGACATGCAGTGTAGATGACACTCCAGCTCACCATGTATAACCCTGAACGCACTGTCTTAACTATAAAGTACTTTATAATAGTATTTTTCATCCTGCATAAAACCTACTGGTGCACTAACTAAAGTGAAAACCCAAATACAGATGACTGGTTCTTCTATACAAAGATATAGGTGGCCATGGTGGTTCACACCTGTAATCCCGCAGTCTAGGAGGCTAAGGTGGGTAGACTGATTGAAGCCAAGAGTCTGAGACCAGCCTGAGCAAGAGCAAGACCCATTTCTATAAAAAATAGAAAAATTAGCTGGGCATTGTGGCAGGTGCCTATAGTTCCAACTACTCAGGAGGCTAAGGCAGGAGGACTGCTTGAGCCCAGAAGTTTGCTGTTATAGCAAGCTATGAGGAAGCTTCTGAATTCTAGTCGGGTTGAAAGAACAAAACTCTGTCTCAAAAAAAAAAAAAAAAAAAAAAGAAAAGAAAGAAAGAAAGAAAGAAAGGAAGAAAAAATAGCCCTAACCAATAAATTCTTTTTTTTTTTTTTTTTGAGACAGAGCCTCAAGCT
>NW_003859463.1:0-1062 GCF_000181295.1 Otolemur garnettii | reverse complement strand
GGGACACATTCAAACCGTGCAGCTACAGTTTGGTTACTCAGAACTTAGTCTCTCTGTTTCTAGGAGGGGAGTGTGATTCGGTTAGGTGGAAGGAAGGGGATTGCAGGTCGTAAACCTCTAAACATGAAATGTTCAAAGTAGTTCTATGCTCACGGTCAGAAAAGGATCACAGCTCTAAAAGGACCTTTCCCCGCTTGCTTTATCTACAAGCAACGTCTTTTTGTCTTCTGGAGAGAAATGCCCAGCACGTGGTCATGGGTTGTTGTTGGCAGAAGTGGTCAAGGTGGGGCTGAGGTACCTGGGGTCAGAGTCCCATCAGGGAGAGCGTGGAGAGTGCCAAAAACCTGCGGCAGGGTGTAAGCCCGTGGGTCACTGTGTTAGTGAGTCCCACTTAGAAGTCAGTTTCACAGGGGTAAGTGTGTGGGCAAAGCTTGGCGAGCTGTGAAGCGAAAGATAGCACAAATACATGAAGAAGAAGGTTTTGGAAGGGGGGAGGCCCAAGATCTCTCTCTCTCTCTTTTCTTTTTTGGCAAAATGGGAAATTGTAGTTTACTAAGACAAATGGGAACTTATGGCTAACAGAACTCTTGGAATCCAGGGCCCATTCTGTCTTGAAGGTACAATCCTCTCACTATGGGGTCTACAGCCATCTCCTGGTGACTAGGACTCACTGTTAACGTTAATCTGTTTTGCTCCTCTAGGCTAAACTGAGTATTATTCTTCATTAAGTGCACAGCATTAGTAAGGAGTAGAGGGTATAATAATGAACAAACTTTAAATAAAGCTGGTGAGATTTGGTAGGCAGATTATAGTGTAGGATTTGCTTCTTAGGGCCCAGCAGGAACACCCAGGGTGGTGGGATAGCCAGGAGCTCTTCCCATAGCTGCTGATGTCTGATCTTGGATCTGGGGGATGAGTAAATTTGGAGAAAGGAGTAAGAATGTTTCAGAGTGCATGTTGAGAGCCTAAGGATGCAGAGAGCGGGGCCCAGTGGAGCAATCAAAGCACCTTCATGGAGTGTGATGTGGAGAGAGGAGCAGGAATCAGGCCATCCAGGCTCCT
>NW_003859462.1:0-1062 GCF_000181295.1 Otolemur garnettii | reverse complement strand
TCTATCAGTTCAGCATTTCTGTTTTGGTTGAGGTCCATTGATTGATAGTTGATGTGATCCTCTGAAATGGGTCTTTATAATCTTTTTTCATATTGTATCGATTCCTTTTCATCAGAGAAGATTTCACTACTTGTTTTCAAGTTTTCTTTTGTGTACATGGAACTTTTTTTTACTCTTATGGGAGTGATAGTAGCATGTGTTGACTAAGGACTTTTGGCTTTGCTTTTGTACATTTTCAGGTGGCCACGGCTCTGAGTAAATGTCTTGGTTATAGGTTAGTTAAATGTTAGTTAGTTGTAGGCTAAAGTGGTGGTGTATTGTGTGGGGGCAGGATCCCTTCCTCTTGTTGAGAAGGTGAGCTGGAGGTTCCTGGAATCTCCCTTTCTCTAGGCCTGTGCAAGTCTATGAATTATGCTGTGATGACAAGTTTAGTCTATAGACCTGTAGGTGGAGCCTGAGGGTAAGAGTTGGCCAAGCATTATATAGCAAAGGATGAAATGGTCTGTGTAAGTTAACTTCCCTGCCAGTGGGAGGTACTTGTAGGAGAGAGACAGCTGCAGTGGTGTTTGTGGGGCCTCTACTTGACCTTAGTCAATCAGAAGCACTCTGACATTCTGGGCAATGGCCTGGGCCCTGGTACTTTCAAGGAGCTCCTTCTTGTGTTGTACCACCCCTGAGGCTGAAGGGAGTGAGTGGAAACTTGGCAGAGGTGGGTTGAGCAAACCCACATCCAGGGTACTCAAAGACAGATGCAACTGTCATCCCAGTGAATGCTGTGGGTGGGTTCCTGGGCAGCTAGGAGGTGGATGGAGTCACCTCCACCAGGCCAAAGAATCTTCTTGCTGGGGGCTGGGGTGGGACAGCTCAGGGGGCAGGAGTCAAGTTTGCTCTGCTCCAATCCCCTTACCCCAAAGACGCTTCCTCTGCATATGGTGGCCAGTAGCAGGCCAAATCAGCCAGACCAGTTGAATAGCAACCTCATTCAGGTGACAAAGCTGCCCCATTTCATGAGCCTTTCTACCTGGGACAGAAAGTATAGGTTCCCCAGTCATTCTTGTGGGG
>NW_003859461.1:0-1062 GCF_000181295.1 Otolemur garnettii | reverse complement strand
TTTTGTATATAGCCAAAGCTGAGAATCACCATGGTAAGGAATTATAATTGCTGCATTCTTAATGGTTAAAAAGAAAAAGCATTATACATTAGCCAAAACTTGCTTTAGATTCCCCTTCTAAAACTTTTTAAATTCGGTGTTAGGTGTTTGCTATACCAAGAATAAATGCTAACATGACACAAAATGATTGTCTTGTTCTGATCCATGTACTTTAACCTATTGGCTTGCACAAAGAAGTTTGCTCATTGCTAAGTCAACTGTAAAAATACTTTTTGCTTGAAATTAAATATGTACTCAAGATTGGTTTGCCCAGTGTCACTGAAAGGGCAGGTTAAAGCTCAGGGATAAGCTGCACACACCTTAGGGTGTGTCTAGACAATGTAATTTTCCATTAGTATCAATGCACAAAAGCCAGTACACTTTTCACTTGCCTGTAAATCTCATGACTCATCTCAGTTTGGTTTCTTTCAAGAATAGGATCTTATTATGATGATCATAGAGAAGTAAAAAAATACTTGAGAACACCAAATTGTGTTTTCTTTGACCTCAACTACTACAATAAAATTTCCTGCCAGAGGACAATTCCAGTCCCATTTTTTAAGAGTTGTTGTTGATGTCTGAACATGTAGGATCCATGAGAGTAAGGATGTTTTGTTTGTTTGCTTTTTGTTTACTGCTCATCCCAACAGGATATGGGCTACTGGACACATGGTAGATACTTGAGGAATATTTACTGAATTAACTAAGCATTGTGGTTTAGATGTTATGGCTTCCAATTCCCAAACACTGCAAATTCCTGTGTGAATTCGTTTTAAAAATTCTTCTTTTTATTATTATGAGAGTCTAGAATGAATATTGTAATGTATGTCTATTATCTTAGTCCTATTTTTTACTTCTTTTTTTTAGAGACAAGGTCTTCCTTTGTGGCCCAGATTGGTCTTGAATTCCTAGTCTCAAGCGATCCTTCCACCTCAGCTTCCCCAAATGCTAGGATTACAGGTCTTTTCAGCATTCCTTCCTCCCTACTTCAGATGATAAAACTCCTATGTCCTATTGGGAACC
>NW_003859460.1:0-1062 GCF_000181295.1 Otolemur garnettii | reverse complement strand
AGCTTGAGGCTCTGTCTCAAAAAAAAAAAAAAAAAGAATTTATTGGTTAGGGCTATTTTTTCTTCCTTTCTTTCTTTCTTTCTTTCTTTTCTTTTTTTTTTTTTTTTTTTTTTGAGACAGAGTTTTGTTCTTTCAACCCGACTAGAATTCAGAAGCTTCCTCATAGCTTGCTATAACAGCAAACTTCTGGGCTCAAGCAGTCCTCCTGCCTTAGCCTCCTGAGTAGTTGGAACTATAGGCACCTGCCACAATGCCCAGCTAATTTTTCTATTTTTTATAGAAATGGGTCTTGCTCTTGCTCAGGCTGGTCTCAGACTCTTGGCTTCAATCAGTCTACCCACCTTAGCCTCCTAGACTGCGGGATTACAGGTGTGAACCACCATGGCCACCTATATCTTTGTATAGAAGAACCAGTCATCTGTATTTGGGTTTTCACTTTAGTTAGTGCACCAGTAGGTTTTATGCAGGATGAAAAATACTATTATAAAGTACTTTATAGTTAAGACAGTGCGTTCAGGGTTATACATGGTGAGCTGGAGTGTCATCTACACTGCATGTCTTATAGATGAGGAAGCACAAGGCTCAGAGAAACAGTCATTTGCTTTAAAGCATACACCTCTAGTAAGGGGACATTGTGAGCGTTAGAGCCCAATTTTTAGACTATTTCTTTTGTCCTTTAAGGGGTTTCCAGTTTGTTAAAGAGGTAAAAACAGGCTCGGCGCCTGTGGCTCAAGCGGCTAAGGTGCCAGCCACATACACCTGAGCTGGCGGGTTCAAATACAGCCCGGGCCGCCAAAGAACAATGACAGCTGCAACCAATAGCCAGGTATTGTGGCAGGCGTCTGTAATCCCAGCTACTTGGGAGGCTGAGGCAAGAGACTCGCTTGAGCCCAGGAGTTGGAGGTTGCTGTGAGCTGTGATGCCACGGCACTCTACCCAGGGGAACAGATTGAGGCTCTGTCTCAAAAAAAAAAAAAAAAAAAAAGATAAAAACATGTAAATGTAGGAAAATGAGAGAATAAGACAATATATTAGAAACGTATATGATACCAGGAGTAGGTG
>NW_003859459.1:0-1062 GCF_000181295.1 Otolemur garnettii | reverse complement strand
GCTAAATATGCTTTTTATACCTGCCTTTTTTTAATCTGTCCTTCTAGAGAGGGCCAAGAAGTAGGTAATCTTGCTGTAACACACAGAACTGCCATCTTTTCCTGCCATGGCAGAATTGGGAGCGCTACAGAGAGAAAGTGAAATTGTCCTTAAGAATCAGCCCACACGGTTAGTGCCTACCTGAGTGTCTCCCTAGTAAACAGTCTGACATCCTGCTTCCCCTGGAATTACCCACTCTCTGACATTTGCTTTCAGTATTTATCAGATATTTTGAAGCCATGGATACACCACAGGAAACAGAATCCCACTAGGACACCCCTACACGGGCCCTGTTCTACCTGAAAACCAAACTTCCCTTCGACCTAAAACCTAGGGCATTTCCTAAGCCAGAGGAGAGGCCTTCCCTGAATTTAAAAAGGCAACTGAGAAGAAGAGTTCTGGACCAAATGATCATTTCAGAAGGATTCTGTTTCGAAAACAAACACGAAAAACATTTTCTTGAATATGCTTACAATAATGCAGGGGTTACATGGCTGGCTGGCACAGTGCTAGGCACTTCATAAGTCACATTGAATCCTGACAGCAGACAATTGAATTACAGAATATTAATATTCTCCTCATCACTCCTCCAGAGTGGTTGAGGAACTGGCCCATAGTCACAGAGCCAATGAGGGACAAAGATAGGACTCAGATCTGAGTGTGTCAGACCCCAAAGTCTAGATTTCCTGTCTGCCTCCCTGAAAACTAGATTGATACTGTCTCTTGGACCGAGAAGTCCCAGGGTCTGCCCCCACGTTCCTGCTAAGAAATAGCTTCAAAGAGTGAACAGAGGAGAAGGCAACAATTTAAGTTAATAGCAGGAAAATCTGTGCACATTTTCAGTTTTATCTGTCCAAGAAAGGGGCTACAGGTAGAAAAGGGGACATGTCAGTCTAATAATTGGGCTCATCGTCTGAATGATAACTGGTATAACTGGTTTGACTGGTGTTGTCAAGGAGCTGTACTGGGGAGGAATCGCCCTGTTTGGCAGCTGAAGCAACTAGTTCAAAAAACCCAACTTTT
>NW_003859458.1:0-1062 GCF_000181295.1 Otolemur garnettii | reverse complement strand
CTTCTTTTTGTCTGTTTTTATAAATAAAGTTTTATTGCAAAACAACTAATTCAAGGAAGTCCAACCTTTTTTCTTCTCTGCCACAAACTGGAAGAAGAGTCTCACTTTATTGCCCTTGATAGGGTGCCGTGGTATCACACAGCTCACAGCAACCTCCAACTCTTGGGCTTAGGGGATTCTCTTGCCTCAGCCTCTCAAGTAGCTGGGACTACAGGCACCTGCCACAACGCCCAGCTATTTTTTTTGTTGCAGTTTGGCTGGGGCCAGGTTCAAACCTGCCACCTTTGGTATATGGGGCCAGGGCCCTACCCACTGAGCCACAGGCCCACCCTGCAATATTAGTTTTTAAAGATACTAAACAATCCTAGCAGATGAGTACAAAATTCAAATAAAAAATCCAAGAGTAGTGCTTATTATTTGGGAATAATAAACCAAGTTAACAGAAGGAAACATGTAATTTAGGGTATGTTCAGCTTAAATGAACCAGATTTAGATGTATCATTAAGTTTTGAGACTCTGATGACCAGGGTCTTAAAAATCAGGGCACAGATTCCATCAAGCTGAGGAAAAGGTGAACTATAAGAAAAATGGAAAAATGGATTATTTCTACAACCTTTGATTTCTGTACCCTTCTCTATATATGTTAAATTTTATTCTCTGAGTGGATAACTTAAGCAAAAAGGGAATTTACAGGAAGAAATTTAAGTAGCTCACAGTTTTGAAGGTCTGGACTTGAGAGAACCTAGATAGCCAGAACCATGGCTAGAGTCAGCCTTGAAATAGCCTGGTAAGGTACCACTACCCTTGCCAGTAGATACTGGCCACCATCCCAGGGACGGCTGCCATCAGACTCTGATGTCCCACTAGACTCTGGTTACCAGAGCTGCCAGTGAAATTAATTCTTCTTAATTCTCCATAATTTACTACAGATTCAAAGGCTCAAGTAAAAGCATATCATTGATTCAGGGTCATGAATGAGACTGCAGAAGAAAAAAAAAGCATATAGTTGACTGAGTTTAGATAATTTTCCCTCACCCTAACTGGGTGTCTGTTGGCTGTAGG
>NW_003859457.1:0-1062 GCF_000181295.1 Otolemur garnettii | reverse complement strand
ATAGTTACAGAAATTTGAAAGTCTGTCCCTTACTGGAAAGGTAATCCCTCACTTCAGGGACAAAGTTTATGAAAGAACCAGTCCAGAAAAAGAGAGGTTTCTCATTGTCTAGGTCTTGTTGCACAGCCAAAATTCTGACAACTGGAGCTTATCTTTTCCCTCCAGGGCTGGGGGTTAGCAGATTTGGAGCTAAGAGAAGTCCTGGTCATAAATACAACTGCATCCACATAAAACGGTAGAATTAGCTTATCTGTTCCTGCCTTAAGTCTTTGTGCTCACATTTCTTTCACATTAATAAATGTTGTCTGTGGCATTTTTCCCCCTCAGACTGAGGCACTTTTGCCTAGATTAAAACCTTTTAGATAGATACCATTTTCCTTTCTTCTCAGCGATTTTGTTAATGGCATCTGGGAACTCAGCTGTTGACTCTTGGTCATTAGAAGCTGCTTCTGCCATTATCTCAACAGTTTCAAAGCCAAACCTCTTTCTAAAATGATCAAACCATCCTTTGCTGGCATTAAATCCCCCAGCTTTTGATCTTTATCTTCCTTTTGCTTTATGTTGTCATATAATGACTTTGCTTTTTTTTGAATCATATTATAGTCTATATGGATGTCCTTCTCAGAGCAGCCCTGGACCCAAGCAAAAGCAAAGCTTTCAGTTCAACATACAAAGCTACTGTGCAAAAATTGCGAAGTTTTTGCACCTGCTGGAATGCCTGTAGGAACAGTTTTACAAATTTCCTTCTCATTTTTCACAATGCTACTTCCACTGAATTCATTTATCGGGCAGACCTTGATGGGTGGCCCTTATCAAGCCAGTCACCCTCTTCTTGTACTGTCATAACTTTCCTCTGCTTCAGGGGAGCATTTCCAGCTTCTGAAGTGGCACTTTGTGTGAGTCCCCTAGTGTTATTCAAGGTTTATAGCATTGCATTAATCATGGTGAAAAATATACCAGAAACTTGAGAGATCAGTTTATATTGTGACACGCAATTAGCTGGAGAGATCAAGGGCTCCTGCAGAGATGATTAGCACCATGCCGCATTTTAAGGGGATACTC
>NW_003859456.1:0-1062 GCF_000181295.1 Otolemur garnettii | reverse complement strand
TTCAGTGTCTTGACCTACTTTCACTTTTGCCCCAAGAGCCTGAGGCCTTGAATTTGGATAAAGGAGGCTCTGGACTTGGTAGTGCTTTCAGACATGTGGCAGTAGCAAAGAGAAATTCTCTCTGGAAGAAGGTATCACCACCCTCTGTCTAAAAATAGTTCTGCAAGGAACTTTTTCCTGAAAAATAACCAGTACACAGTCAAAGATGATTAGGCATATAAGAAAACCAGTCACAATAAACAAGTAGACTTCCAGAAGTTGTAAATATATGACCTACTAGGGTTATCAGACTTGGGCTAAAAATAACTATGCCCACTGTGTTCAAAAAAATCAAAGGCAAGTTTAAAATTTTTCTCAGGGAATTGGGAACTATAAGAAAAAGCGGTAGTACAGCTGTGAAAATGGGCTATAAAGAAATGCTAGAACTAGAAAATGTAATAACTGAAATTAAGAGCTTAGATGGATTTAGCAGCAAAATAGACATAATTGAAGAAGGAAATAGTGAACTGGAAGTGAGGTCAGAAGAAATTATCCAGAATGCTTCAGCAACAAAGAAAAAGATAAAAATTACAGGGGCAGCGCCTGTGGTTTAAAGGGCCCGGTCCCACCCGTATGCTGGAAGTGGTGGGTTCAAACCCAGCCCCAGCCAAAAACTGCAAAAAAAAAAAAAGGTGAAGAGACCAGCTCCACGCCTGTGACTCAAGCGGCTAAGGCGCCAGCCACTTACACCTGAGCTGGTGGGTTGGGTTTGAATTCAGCCTGGGCCCACCAAACAGCAATCATGGCTGCAACCAAAAAATATACGGGTGTTGTGGTGGGTGCCTGTAGTCCCAGCTACTTGGGAGGCTGAGACAAGAGAATTACTTAAGCCCAGGAGTTAGAGGTTGCTGTGAGCTGTGATGGCACAACACTCTACCCCAGGCGACAGCTTGAGGCTCTGTCTCAAAAAAAAAAAAAAAAAAAGAAGAAGAGACATAAAGGATAGAGTGAGAAGGTCTAATATATATTTAATTGGAGTGAATCTCTGAAGGAGAGGAAAGAGGCAAGCTGGTAAAAGATATC